>NC_141879.1:218935714-219088035 GCF_056163025.1 Triticum urartu | reverse complement strand
AAATCGATATCGATAATATCCCAAATACAACATGGTAGTCAAAATTGTACGTCTGCCTAAGGTTGCGCCTAGGGTGCTTAAGCACCACCTAGGCGCTAGGCGAAGGTCAACCGCCTTGCTTACGCCTAGCGCTTTTTCCAACCTTCCACTGATCAATTTCAGTGCTTGTAGTTATGTTCGTATTTCCACTGGCTGAATTGATTTTATCGAACTTGTGCAATCACGACCCCTGACATTCACTAACAGCACTGCATCCATTCTTCTCTTATTTTTTTGTTGTTTTATTTCTACCAAACTACTCTTATAATCAGTTGACTAGAACAATGTCCATGCGTTGCAACGGGATATAAATATTCTAGTAAGTTAGCTTGTGATTTACCTGTCAATAATAATGCGATTGTGTAAATAAATGTTCATCGAATTCTGACCGTGAATTACCTTATATTTCAATTAGAAGTTTGGTAAGTAAATTAAAGTGAAATTGCTTCAGAAGGTAAGTAATTAAAGTGATTGATTATCATATACATGAAAGGTTGGACGAAGAGATGGTGTGAAGAAAGGTGAAATGGTAACATTACGTACTTTTTAAGTAGTAGAGTTAAAGTGAACTGGAAAATTTGCATCCAGGCATCAATCATTCTGAGATTTCGCTGTCTACAAAATATTTGCAGTATTCCGAAGACATCAGTTTAAATCGAGGCATCTTGGAAAACTGCTGCTTTATCTCCAATTTATTGGTGGTTGCTTTGTCGCCAAACATACAAAGGCAATCCTTTTGTGCTGAAAAAGCTATCATTCCTGTCTCATGCATAAACTCTTACATAACCATTTGTGCCTAACTTCAGCACTGCTCGCTAATGCAGAAAATTCGAAGTTCGCTGCCGGATACCTGGATGACCTTGTAGCACTATTGACCAGTGAAACAATGGAAAAGAAGTTATGCCGCGAGTATGCTTGAAAAGTGAAAAGAAAAAATTACAATAATTAGAACTGCTGAAACGCCTTTCTGTATGCACTTTGTGTTGCTTCCTGGGTGGTCACCAGTGATTCGGTAGAACGTTACCTGGCCATTGTGCGAACGACCGGTGTGTAATACTCATTTCCAAACTGCCATTCCCCTGTTGAGGAAGGCTACCGCACCACCAACTGGTGAACTGAGACCGTTTGGTTGGTTGTATAACGTGTACGCTGGAGGAAAAAGGAAAAGAATTCAAAGAATATGCTTCATACTTGATGATATGAAGTTTGATTGGTCAGATGCTTGCCCATGAAATTTGGTTGGTCATGCAATTTTATTAGTTTTTTTAGCTCATGATATAAGACCAACAATTCCGCTAGCTCCACCATATTTTTGTAATGTGAATTTTGCATTTTCTTGTGTAACGCAAGGGATCTTGGACCAGATGCTCCTGATCTTGGTCATGGAACAAAAAACTGTCCATTCTCAGCATACGACGTCCTCCCTGAAGGCTGCGTAACGCCTACCAATCCCATCCCAAGCAAGGCGTAACAGTGAGGTATAACGCCTAGCAATCCCATCCCAAGCAAGGCGTAACAGTGAGGTATATCAGTATATGTATATGTCGTGCGCCATAACGATGGAGCTCAAGCAGCTTCAAAATAAACTATCCGCCTGTGTTTTTTGCCTCCCCTTCCTGTTTTACTGCTCTGGCAATTCACCACCACTAAGGCTGGTCATAGTGGAGAGTATGTTACTAGTCTATATTACCATCTTCATAGTGGGCAGTCTCATATATGTGGTAACATATGTCTTTATTCATTACTTTGTAGACTCATTTTGTATTTGGGAAACGCTATGTGATGGTAATATATTATGTTATTCTATTTGTCTCTCTCATTAACTACGTGCCATCTCACTATTTTTGCTTATGTGGCATCTATGTTACTACCTATATTAGAGCATCTCTAATAGATTGTATGTTAGTCTTGTTGGTAAAATGTCCATGTCATCAACCAACAAGCTATCATACAACCACTTCAATAAATTATACTCCCTTTGTTTCTTTTTAGTCTGCATATAAGATTTAGTCAAAGTCAAACTGTGTAAAGTTTGACCAACTTTGTTGGAAAAAATATCAACATCTACAATACTAAACCTATATGGTATGAAAATTAATTGCATGATGCATCTAACAACATTGATTTCATATTGTGAATCTTGATATTTTTTTTATAAACTTAGTCAAAGTTGACAAAGTTTGACTTTGACCAAAGTTTATATGCAGACCAAAAAGAAACGGATGGAGTATGTAAGCTATCCAATAGATGATGAGAAAATAAATGTGGTTGCTCTCTATTTCACCTTGGAGCTTGTGTAAAGGTTGTTGGTTATTTTAAATACAACTTTGCTCTCTCTCTCTTCATATTTATTACATGTCACATCATCACTATGTCCTAGGTGACAAATTTACCAACATCTATCTTACAGCCGTTGGAGATGCCCTTGCTGACCAGCCTAAGGCTAGCCGGACCTATCATCTTCGTCAACGCACCCTTCGCCAACCGAGCAACACCCCGTGCACTGTAGTCCTTTCCAGAACCACGTTGGTGTAACTGAAATTGAACCCCATCTTACTTTCGAGGGGCAATGACAGTAGTTCTGCCTTTTCATATTAGACTAGTAAGATGCCCGTGCTATGCTGCTACGGAATCACAAATGATCGGGTAGGAATTCTTTACTAATAAGTATCAGGAGCCTATTGAACAATAAAAGGTACGGTGTACCAAGACATCAATCAAAGTGATGTTATATTGTTGATAAGTACACGCCGAGCGAAATCTAACATATGTTTTCCGACCAATGAACCCCCTCGCCCAAGCCAACCGTTTTATTCTAATTTGAGCAGTGCTATGCAAACGACGGTCTGCGGACGATGTTTGAACGACAAGCCTTTCACGCCGTTCATTCATGGCAACAAACGGGCGCCAACCACACGATGGGCCATCGTGCAGTGATCGTCCATGCAATTCATCGTGTGTAGAGCAGTTCCGTTCTAATTTTCACCTTGCAGAAGACTTGGTGTTCTCCCTACCCAACTTTCTACATGATGTCCCATATTGAGGAGGACAGAGAGCATGCAACAATAAAAAAATTGTCCACACACATTTGGCAATTGCGATGACCCCAACCAGCTTTTTGTTAACACATGATCTATCTCTAGTCCAAACCCCATTAACCGCTACAAGAATCTGCATATGCCACCATGAAGAGAAGTAATATTGTAGACCCATTCATGCTTAGTTACATACCTTGGGCATCTATGAGGCCTTGGAATCATTCAGCAAACATAGAACTTGTCAAAGTGCATTACTATCAGGATTTAAAATAGAGACCATCCACCTAAAAACGGGTAGTAAAGCGAAAATTCGAATCTGAGCCCGAGCTCATCTGCACCTGCGCTCACGAAAAAAATCAAAATAAATACTAGAAAAATTCAAAAAATTCCAAAAAAAATTAGGGTGGTAGACAATTTGATGCGTGAGGTACGCTCCAATTTTCAAAACATTTGAACTTCTGTGCAGCTCTCAGCAAAAAAGACAAAACGAAGGTCTGTAAAAATGTGTACTGTTCATATACTGTTCTGGTCTGATTTGTCTTTTTTGCTGAGGGCTGCACAGAAGTCCAAATGTTTTGAAAATTGGAGCATACCTCACGCATCAAATTGTCTACCACCCTAATTTTTTTGAATTTTTTTGAATTTTTCTAAAAATTTTATGAATTTTTTTTGACCGGGTGCAGATGCACCGGGCACCAAAACGCCGCTCTCGTAGTAAAGCAGCAACTCTGAACTATTGAAACACTAATTTACAAATTTTTAAAGCTCACCTTCCAGATAATTCGAATAACCTGAGGATATAATTACTCGTGCATGAGCTTTGACATGGTTAAGCATGTTGAGCATACAACTTCCTCTAATGGTACTGTGCAAATTTACACTTCTATTATCCGAAACTTTGTGTATATGCAACTTACCGTATTTCCCTGATTCTAGCCCATGCAGAATTCTCTGAGCAGACTGTTAAGCCTCTTAAACAATCTTTTTCCCTGTCTCACATCAGGTAATTGGCCCAAGTGATTATAAATTATTAAGCTAACGATTAGTCTATCGACTAAGCAATATTGGGAATGAAATTATATCAACAGTTTCAGACCCGAAGTTGAGCAAATAAGCAAATCACATAAGCAATATTGAGGATGAAACATATGTGCGTGCACCTCCCGACGGATGGAATCACATCGGTGAAGTGTGGAGGTAGAACACAGCAGCATTGGCAGGGACAACACAGTGCACTGTGCCAGTGTTATTGCACTACCACTTGCAGCACGTATCCCTGGAAGCGAAGAATTAATACGGAGCGGCCTCGTCATGGCAATATGTACAGTTCAGAGCTTGCAAATGCTCGTCGGAATAAACACGGGATACCCTTTGTCTCCCGCAGACGCCGTTGTTGTCCGTCACCAGGACCGCAGCTCGTCGTCCTTGGCAACGGCAGCCTGGACATCCTACCGGGGTGGCCCGGAGTGCAGTCCTGGGCGACACGGCCATCTTTCCCGGTGGGATATCACTGAGGGAGAAGCCTATTAGATTTAGGAGTAAATTTGATACTCTCTTCGATCCAAATTATTTGCTGCACACCTAGTTCAATTCAGTACTAAAGTTATACTAAATGCGCATCAATTAATTTGGACTGAAAGAATACTATATGCCACTACAAATTTTCAGGCTTTGAGAATTGATATCACTATTTTGAGTATTTTTCATATTTTAAAACATGCAACTACAAAGTTTTATGCTTTCAAATATGCCATTGTATACCGATTGAGGCCATTAGGGGACAATAAGGAATCCCTAAAAAAAGACAAAAGGCCTTTTTTGATTTAGAGGAATTTCATAGGAATTCTAGAGGATAGGATTCTTATAGGATTTTTTCCCTTTAGAGCCCTTTGGTTCATAGGAATGGATTTCTATTTTTACATAGAATTGGTTTCTATCCTCCACATTTCATAGGAAAATAAAAAAGAGCCTAGACTCAATGGAAAAATTCCTTTGGTGTTAACCAAATGACATTTTGTTTCCTATTCCTATTCATAGAATTTGAAATACATGTCATCTCATTTTCTATAAGATTCCTATTCCTATGATAATCCTATCCTATGAACCAAACAAAGTATTTAGGAGATGCAGGGACGGAAAATGCCCCTTGAACGTTCGCTCGCTGCCCATTGGGACGTTCAAGGGTGGCTTAGGACGGCAAGCAGGGTTGCCTGGTGCATGGGGAGCGGACGCTAGCGCCAGAAGGTCTGGAACGCCCCCAATGGATTTCCTCTCATTTCGTCCCAATCACTACTCCCGGTCGCCGACTGCCGACTCCTCCGCTGCTCCCGACCGCTGCCTGCTATGCCTCCGCTGCGCTGCTGCCGGCCGTCCCCTCCGAGTTGCTCCCGACCTCTATCTGTCATGCTCCCGACTGCTGTCTGTCATGGCTCGATCGATCTCCATCTCCCGAGCGCCCGGCGCTGCTCCCGCTCAGCACGTGGTTCACGCCGACGAGGTGGAACCGGAGTGCCCATCGGCACTGCCTCTCGGCCACCACGACATCCGTGCCGGGATCATCTTCCCCGACCCTGATGACCGCCGCCGCACACGAGGCTCCTCCCACGGCAACGATTCCGGCCGACATCGGGTCCGCGATGACGCAAGAAGTGCGTCCCCGCCACAAGCACCTCCTCCCGTGAGCCGTGTTGGCTGAATTGTGTCATCTCCTTTGACTCTCCGTCCATCGTCGTGTTTCGTTCTCCTTCTCCGACAGTTTGCACGGCCAGATCCAGAAGGAGTGATGTTACAGGGGAGATCTTAAGCCAAATCCGATTTACTACGTGATGCTCACCCAACTCAACTCCAACGTGGTCGCAGGGAAAGAGAGGGGAGGGGCCGGCGGCGAGGAAACTTGGAGAGGTTCTAGAATAATCGATCTCATGAGAGAAACCTCTAGAATAGAGTTATTTACCCAAAGTTACTACATTTGAGGCTAGGGTAACAACTTAGTACTACATTTGTGCCAGGGCACAAAAAACTATCAAAATTGCGCCTAATCTGTAACGCGGAGCACTGATGCTCAGATTTGGTCGCAGAAATAGCGGATCTGACCAGTGGGGCCAACCTGTCAGGCCGATGTGGCATGCCTACATGGATAAATTTGCTGAGGTGGCCGAAGGCCCCATCTGTCAGCCTCTCTCTGATTCCCCCCTTTCCCCCAGGCACCTTCTTCTCCACCAACACGACACAACCAGCCAAATCCGCCGCCGCCGTTGGAGACTTACCCCGGCGAGCCACCCCACCCCGACGAGCCTCGTCGCTGCCCCAGCCACTGGCCCGCGTGGATCCAACCCCAGACACACCCCCAGCCCTTTGTTTCGCCTGGATCCGGCGAGGATCCACCCTATCGCCCAAATTGTAGTGGATCTCGTCGGAGCTCAGGGTGCGGCAGCTAAACCTTGCGCGAGACTACGGGGACTCGGGGACACGCACGCTAGCCACGGTGCGCTCGGCGGTGCGGACAGCAAGACTTAGAGACGTCGCAAATCGTGACTTCACCATCAATGGCGGACGACGGGGCGGTTTCTCGCGGACAACCATGCTAAAGGAAGTGTGGATTCGATTGGATGCCATATAGAGCTTCATGAGGAAGCGGAGGATCCGAGGAAGGTAGGTGGAGGCTGGGATACGCCAGAGTGGAAGATAGTGCAGCGGCGCTCGTCACCGGAGACGGTGAAGAAAGAGCCTGTGCCGGCGATTCCGGGTACTTTTCTGCTGATTTCTTAGCAAGGGGGGATTGGGGACTGAGGGAGGGACCTCATGGAAAGAATGGAGGAGGTAGGGACACATTACAGAAAGAGATTGATGCCTCGTGGTCGTCTTCCCCGAGTCCGGTCACTGCGAAGCTAGTAATCCCGTACAAACCAGAGAGCCCCTACCTGATTCGCTCCTCCACACGTAGTTTTTCTTTTAGAATAATACATCCAGAAGAAGTAGTTGGGGGGCTGACAGCGGGACCCGACATCCAACTCAGCTATTTGAACACGTAGACATGCCACATAGGCCTGACAGGTGGGTCCAATTTGTCAGTTTTGCTGTTTTCGGAAGCTTATCACACAATCAGTGCTCTCCGTTAGTCGTTAGACGCAAAGTTGGTGGTCTTTTGTGCCCTGCCTTGAATGTGGTATCAAGTTGTTACCCTAGCCCCAACTGTGGTGGTTTTCGGTAAATAACTCTCCAGTATCCTGTTTTGGTCGTTGGCTCTGTACAACATGCCTCGGTCTCAATCTCAGCCGTAGATTCAAGATCGGACGGTATATACGGCCCGAAGGCAGGCACACCATCACCACCAACTCGCTTTTTTATAGGAGTAGAGAAGAGGTAAAATGGGCCGAGGTTCCGAGGTATCGTAGAGTTTCAAACACCCACAACAATACACTCTCAGAACTAGAAAAACATAAGGCCGCGCTTGGATTAGGTGTAAAATAATACGGAGGTGTTGTGTTTACAGGTGTAACTTACCGGCCAATGAGCAATTGCCACAAACAACTTAGATGGGAAGAGTTTTTCCCCGAAACTAAGGACCCCTCCCTCTGGCGGCGGCGATTAGGGTTTTGACGTGGAACACGACGGCGCTCGCTGATCTCGTCGGCGAGGCGCGCGGGGCTTGGATCGGGCGCGATGGCATCATCTCAGCCTGTTGACGCCAACCAGAAGGATGGGGGGGAAGGGCTCCCCTCGGTCAGCAAGAACACATCTGGAAGAGGCGCTGGGGAAGCTGGATATCTCTGAAGAAGAAGCCACGCCTCTGGTTCTGGATGATCGTGTGGAAGGAGGCCCGGCGAAGTGGTTGCTGGCAGGCAAGATCTTGCACCGTAATCTGTACCATATCCAGACGATCACTAACGCCCTTTGCCCGGCTTGGGGCAACCCAAGGGGACTACAGTTCCGATCTGCTGGTCCTAACATGTTTGTGGCTGAGTTTGAGAATCAACGAGATAGAGATCGAATTTGGAGTGGATCACCGTGGCACCTGAACAAAAACACTGTGATTCTAGCGGAGTTTGAAGATTGTATGAGGCCGGATGAATTGAAATTTGACAAGCTCCAAGTGTGGGCTAGGGTTTTAAACCTCCCATACAATCTTCGTGATGATGCATGGGCTGGACCTATTGCTAGACAGATTGACCCCAAGGCGCAGCTAGCAAAGTTTGATCACATTGGGGGCTATCTGCGGGCTAGGGTTACCATTGAAGTGGACAAGCCTCTAAGAAGGTGGGTATTAATTGACTCGGCCAGGAGGAAGAAGGTTGATCCCTATGATATTCAGTAAGAGCAAATCCCTTACTTTTGTTTCTCCTGCGGCCGCCTTGGACACTCGGAGCTGCACTGCCCTACACCGGGGACCCCAGATGCAAACGGCGACTTGCCGTTCGGGGCCCAGCTGAGGGCTGCCGACGAGTCCAAAAAACCAGCCACTAGTTACAACTCTTCCCGGAGCCAGAATTCAGAGCAGAGCAGCAAGAACAATACTAGGAATTCTTGCTCTAGGGAAGACGCAGGGGTAGAGGTAAATTCATCTGTGAAGAACAGACAGCAGTATAAGAGGAAGGAGGGGCCGAATCCAGTCTACATACCAAAACAGCAGCTCCTCCTTACTTCGGGCCAGGACGAACACAACAAGGATTCAGAAGACCCAACCACATCTGATGGAAAACTGGACGACAAGGAGGGGGATGGGAGAGAGTTTGCACGTGATCCAAAGAAGAAGAAGCCTACACCTGAAAATTCAGCAAAGACCGCGGCGCGGTCCTGCCCGTCCCAATGAGATGCATGAGTTGGAACTGCCGGGGGCTTGGGAACCCCGAGGCAGTTCGAGAGCTTCGCAGTTTAGTGAAGCAAGAAGGACCCTCTCTTCTCTTCGTCATGGAGACAAATATTAGAGGCAAGCGTGTTGAATTTTTGAAATATGGACTAGGTTTCAGTGGCTACTATGCAGTCGACAGTGAAGGGTTGAGTGGAGGTATTGGTCTGTTCTGGACAAAGGATGTTTCAGTTGAGCTGAAGAATTTTAGTATCAGTCATATTGACGTGATGGTGAAGGACTTGAATCAAAACTCTATGAAGTGGCGATTCACAGGATTTTATGGCGCTCCCAGAGTGGAAAACAGACATCATAGTTGGCGCTTTCTGCGCACCTTATTCGGTATTCCACACTCGGCGTGGCTGTGCATGAGGGACTTCAACGAGATGCTTTTCGCATCAGAACACTTCAGTAGAACACCCAGGCCGGAGGGGCAGATGCGAGCTTTTCGGGAGGTTGTAGATGACTGTATGTTACAAGACATTGGATGGTCAGGCTGTGCGTACACATGGGATAACAGGCAAGCAGGCCTGTCCAATGTCAAAGCAAGGCTGGATAGAGCCTTTGCAAATGAGGAGTTTGGGCAACATTATGAGTATATCCGAGTGAAGCATCTTGTGGCATGTGAATCGGATCACTGTTTTGTTGTAGCGGATGTGCAAGCTTCTCTGCCGGGTAGATCTCAGCATACATGGCAGTTTAGATATGAAAATGTTTGGCAAACACACAGGGATTATGATCAGCTTGTGTCAGAAACATGGCGTGGTCATGCTCGTGCCCCGGGACTGCAAGGTATATCAGATTCACTTGATCTTCTCAGGCGCACTCTTGGTCCATGGGGAGCAAAGGAGTTCGGGTGCCTCACACGTACGGTGAGACAGCTTCAGAAAAAGTTGAATAAGCTCCGGAGTGAGTCTGTTGGACATGGCCCGACAGATGAAGAGAAACGTACGGTCACAAAACTCCGGGAGGCTATGCATCAGGAAGAGATATGGATGAAACAACACTCGCGTGTCCGTTGGTTACGCGAAGGAGATCGTAATACATCCTACTTTCAAGCACAAGCAGCAGTGCGAAAACGCATAAATAGAATTGCCCATCTCAGGCGCCAGGACGGCTCGGTTTGTGCAACAGAAAGAGAGGACAAGGAGGAAGTGCAAGCTTTTTACCAGAACTTGTATGAGTCCCAAGGTTTTTATGATGCTAATAATTTGTTGAACTTTGTTCCGGTGAAAGTAACACATGCTATGAATGATCTTTTGAATAAACCATATGATGCAACCGAGGTGAGGGAGGCTCTATTCCAAATGGCGGCCTCCAAAGCCCCGGGCATTGATGGGTTTACGACGGGTTTTTATCAACGTCACTGGAGTGTTATCCAGGAGGACGTGACACGAGCAGTTTTGGATTTTTTGAATGGGGGTGACATGCCTACCGGACTTAACGACACTTCGATCACTCTTATTCCCAAGGTACGGCATCCACAGACAATTCTCCAATACCGCCCTATAGCTCTCTGTCCAGTTCTGTATAAGATTGCTGCCAAGGCAATCACTAATCGCATGTGGAGTATTATGGATGAAATTATTAGTGAAGAACAGAGTGACTTTGTTCCTGGACGCTTGATCACCGACAATGTGTTAGTTGCATACGAAACTGTGCACACAATGAAGCGGAGGAAGAAGGGGAAGAATTATTCCAGCGCTGTCAAGCTTGACATGATGAAAGCGTACGATAGAGTCGAATGGCACTACCTGGAGGCCATCATGTTGAGATTGGGTTTCTCTATGAGTTTTACTAGACTCATTATGAAGTGTGTATCTTCTGTCAGATTCTCGATTCGGGTCAATGGGGAGCTTCTTCCTTTTTTCACCCCTTCGAAAGGTTTGCGGCAGGGAGATCCCGTATCACCATATTTATTTCTAATTTGTGCAAAGGGCTTATCTTCTTTGATCAAGTCATATGATGGGGGATATATTGACAGGGGGATCAGAGCTAGCTTCATATCACCTTGGGTCAGTCATTTATTGTTTGCAGATGACAGTCTTATATTCATCAGTGCAAGTGGACAAAGTGCGGACAGATTGAATACGATTCTGGAGATGTATGGCAATGCCTCCGGACAGAGGGTTAATAGAGACAAAAGTGCTATTTACTTCAGTACAAACACCCCTGATTCGGTGCGGCAAACAATCAAGGCGATGCTGGACATTCAGGTTGAGGCCTTTAGCGAGCGGTACCTGGGTCTTCCTACTGCTGTGGGGCGCATCACAAGTGAAACTTTCGACCACATTGGTGACAGGGCTCGAGGGAAGATGCAAGGGTGGTCTGAACATTTATTGGCATGTGCAGGCAGAGAGACATTGATGAAATCAGTGGTGCAATCCATATCAACGTTTAGTATGAGCACTTTTCTTCTAACCAAGAAGGTATGCAAGAGTGTTACCTCCCCAATGCAAAGTTTTTTTGGAGCAGCTCTCTTGACAGGAAGGCAATGCATTGGGTCTCATGGGAACAATTGACAACGCCAAAGTGCAAAGGGGGCATGGGCTTCAGGGACATGCACCAGTTTAATCTAGCTATGTTGGGCAAACAAGGGTGGAGGCTGCTAACACAACCAGATACATTGTGCTCAAGGGTGCTAAAAGGACGGTATTTCCCGGAAGTTGATTTCATGGATGCTACGCTGCCCAAGTCAGCTTCCAAGACTTGGCGGGCGATTATGGCGGGCAGGAAAGCTCTCCAAGCCGGTTTGATCAAAAGAATAGGAGATGGCACATCCACTTCTATATGGACTGACAGATGGATTCCGGGAACCATCTCCATGATGCCACTGCTGCAACCATCGCCTACCACACTCGACAAGGTCTCTGATCTGATAGATAGTGATAACTGGTCATGGCGACAGCAGGTGGTCCGAGACAATTTCATTGCGCCGGATGCCCAGGCTATTCTTAATATTCCATTGAGGCAAGGCGGTGGTGAAGATTTTCTCGCTTGGGCGCTCGATAAGTCAGGCAACTATACTGTCAAGACGGCGTACCGTGCTCTTATGACTCAGAAAGAGCATTTAGCTCTAGAGGAAGGGACGGATATCGGTACTTCACGGGATGATCAACAGTTGTGGTCTGCACTTTGGAAGCTCAATGTTGTCCCGAAGGTGAGGCTGTTCTGGTGGAGAGTTATCCGCGGCATTCTTCCAGATGAGCACACACTCAAGAGGCGGCATATAAGTGAGATTAGCAGATGCAGAATCTGCTTAGCTAGAGATGAAGACCTCCAACATGCGTTGATGTATTGTTCGCATGCGAAGAGGTTCTGGCATGAGGTTCGGTCATGGTTTGATCTTCATCTACCGCGGCTCCATCCAGACTCTTGGGCGAGGGATATATTATGTCATGATCGTTTCTCAGAAAAGGACAGGCCACTGATCATTACGATCATATGGGCCATTTGGCACTCCCGCAACAAAATCAAACACAATGAGGAAGGAACAGATCCGGCAACATCAATGCGTCTGACGAGAGAGGCTCTCACCATTCTAGATCTTCCTCGGAATCTTACTATGACCATGGCGGGATGTGGGTGGCGGCCACCTGAGTTTGATCACATTTCTATCACTACAGATGGCGCCATTGACTTCGACACAAGCACTGGAGGTGCAGGTGGTGTGGCTCGCTCGGCAACCAAGATGTTAGGAGTTTGGTGTAAACCATACATGGGAATCACCGATCCCCTCTTGGCTGAAGCTTATGCACTTCGCGACGGGGTGTTGTTTGCAAGACTTCGAGGCTTCACACATGTGATAATGGAAGTAGACTGCATGGAGATGGTTGATCTCTGGAATTCTCGCCACAATTCGAGATCTATTATGGCACCTATCTTAGTTCAGATTGGAGTGCTAGCTCGTGATTTTTCTCTTTTTGTTGTTCAACATGTAAATCGGTTAGCAAATGTTTCGGCTCATCTATGTGCTAAGCGTGCTTGCACATTGCATGTAACGGAAAGCTGGCTTGATGAGACTTCCAGCTTCCTTGTGACAAGCCTTATGGTTGACTGTTCAAGGAATGCTCTTGTTTGAATAAAGCTCTCTGAATTGATTGAAAAAAAAAATGAGCAATTGCCATCCGGAAACAAAACGACTGAGCGAGGCATGTATTACGGAGGTATCTGAAACGGAAACATTGATCCAAACATGGCCTAAGTGGTAGCCTCCGGTAACGACCTAATCTCGTCTCTGGCCATAACCTCTTCCTCTCAAAGGTTCCGGGCCATGTACCCAGACATGGTCATCTGTGTGCGAAAATCCGGTTGCTTGCGCAGGGCCCAGCTCCTTCTCCACCAGCCCTTGATTGTCATCGACGTTGTGCCAGCACCAGCAGCTCTTGGATCAGTTTGATGAAAGCAGAGCCAAACTTCCCAGGCCAATGGGCAGGTCAGCATGAGACTGGCAGCCGACTCGAGGACCTGATCACAGAACGAACAGCATGAAACGTAGGCCCTCATCGCTAGACTGTCCGCATCTTAATGAAACCAAAAAATAGGTATTATTATTACTAAATGCTGGCCTACGTTTCTTATATTTGACAAACTGTATGATTAACTAATAAATAACAACTCATACACACAAAATAGAGTGAAATACAAAGAGCACAGAAAAATGACCCATAACCTTCGCCATAAGCTCGGTATAATGCATGTGCACCTATTATTGGTTGTTACATTTCGTTCAGCGGTTCACCTCAACTACATCTGGTTGGAATTCTTCATTCTAGAAACATCGCAAATTTTGAAGGATAATCAAATTATCAATTGGGAAACTGAAACGTCTAAAAGCAAAAGAGTATATATGTCAGTTAACTTGGCATCGATAAGGATGCCAAACAAGTCTATGAAACACAATTAACTCAGAAATACGCCATTCATATTTTTGCCTATATTTGGTCAGGCCAGTGAACAATAAGTTAGAGCATTACTGAAATCTGACTAAATATAAGTGATCCAATCAGTATTGGATTTCAATAAGTACATAGTAGTTAACTGGCTAAATAGTTGATTTAGATCAAATTGGTATCCAACTTTAACAAGTAGCCGACCCAAGATGAGTTCAAGTAAAGATAAACCAGTCAATATCCGAATATTGGTATCCGGACTATATATCCTAAACACTAAACATCAGAACAATTTATTGCGGGCCAATTGATACAACTAACTGAAGAGAAAATAGTATATGAAAGACGCCGAGAGCGTAAATATATCTAGTATTAAACTGAGAGCATTTCACATGTAATTACAGAGAAATTTACAGACATATTTTACATTGACAATGGAAGAAGCATTCTTTGCTTACTTTTCTTGTGCTTCCTCTCTTCCTTGGTTAATCTCATGCACAGATAAAGAAGTGCAGAAATACATGTAAAGGATAAAGCTATTCCTATGGACCTGAAATAAAAAGCAATACACGCGAACACTAGTAGAGCATACAAAGCAAGTTCACATATCACGAGGAGCACCTCAACCCTGCAGCAACCAGCATAAAATAGTTGCGGAAGTCAGGATGCGAGCAATAATTTAAACTGTAGTGCAAATGAGGAGAGACATGAAAATGATCTCTTCCTAAGAAGAGAATTTCTGACAATCCTGAATATTCATGTTGTCTTATGTGAAAAGAAACTTGTAAATATAGAACAGGTTGGTAGGCCCGTCGTTTATTTTGCTTTGATTGTTATGGAACAACTGTGAGATAGTGCTTTCGCAGTAAACACTACTAGCAATCAGGGCTTGTTTATATGAGGTGTCCCTCTTGAGATTTAGCTTACAATGATCATTTTGCTCGGTTCATTCATACAGCAGTCAATGAAAAGTGAAACTGCCATCTTGTTTAGCCTGTAATCCTGAGAACAGAAGCAATTGGGCAGGTAACAATCCAGCACTAGCTACAACAAGATGAAGAACTATGGTTGTTACTCCCTTTGTTAACCTAATAATGGCCGATTTTCCTTGTATTGTCACTTAATTCATCCTCAGCTTGGTAATATCGAAACATAACACTCAGGCTTGTGAGAGAAACGGAATGGCTTAGGGTTGGCGCTTGCGTACCACGAGGAGCCGGCCGTGGAGGCGGAGGTGGAGGAGAAGAAGGATGCGGTTGCCCAGGCTTGCCTGGATCGCGCCTGATACTCCTTCACCTGCTCCGCCATGGGGTGCTGCTGCTCGGCGTCCACTCCTCGCGCCATCTCGCTTCCGGATTCCGACGCCCAACGGCGACGGCGACGGAGTTGGTCCGGGTCGAAGAGGAAATGGGGGATCGATGTCCTCTGCTTTGGGCCAAGCACATTCGGCTTTGGGTCACCACGTCATCAGCAATTTTTACAGATTTTAAGGCCTCTTTTGGTTCTAAATTCCCAGGGAGACGACTATATTCCTTACAGTCTAAAAAAGGACAGACTATATTGAAAGTGATGTTCTAATCCCGAGGTCACATGAGATTTTGCAAACTATCAAAACATTTGTCAAAGTTTCACATAAAAAAATTCGGAATTTTCTAAAATTGTTTTCATTTTTTTATTTTACTGTTCACCCTAGCTCATGTGAGCTCGGGATCAGAAAAACGACGTCCAGATTATATTCCTTTTTTTGTGAGGCACAGACTACATTCCTTAGGAATTATTTTTAAAGGGTTTGTTTAATTTGCAGGATAAAGAGCATAGAAAATATTTTCTGTAAAAATATATAGATTTTTTTACATGGAATTCCATAGGAGTACTCCGTAACCTAGGAAAAACCCTAACGGACACAAAGCCCACTTCCCTAACGGCCGTTCCGCTGTTTTCCTCGTCTCCGACTTCCGATTTTCCACGCTGGAACGCACGGGACCATGGAGTTGCACATGGACTTTAGGTCTAGTTTGTTAGGTTCAGTGTCTTCTGTTGTTCGTCCAGGCGATTCCGACGTTGCCATGGGATGCATGAGAGTTAGTTTCAAAATAGTGGAGCAAAAATATGTACATTGTAATTCTGAATTATTTTTTACTTCATTTTGTCCAATGCGAATAAGACAAGAATTTTTTTAATGTAAAAAATGAATAAAATGTTGTAGTAGGAGAAAATAAGTACAAAGTCCTAGTCAAAGACACAAGAAAAAACCAACAACAACGAGGCAAATGGGGGAAACGCAACCTAGCCAGACGTTACAACAAAAACTCGAGGGCACACGCATACACTCAGGCCACCATGCACGACCTAGACGAGAAGGTGATCTAGGCACGTAGCGCTGGCACGCGTCACATTTAATATGTTCAACCAACCCGTCGATCGAAGTGAAGGCATTGTCAAAAATCCTCTTATGTAGTACTATTTATGTGTAGCTACTTTTAAGATATGTACGAGACCTTGCTATATGCTTGTGACATTATGGCTATGATTTTCATACGGCATATTATCGTTATTGTCTCATGTCATATTGTTGGTATTATATGCCTTGTCACACACATCACTTGTTGTCATTTTGAGATGGTTATGTTATGTATTTGTATTGCTCCTCTCACATGTCAAAAGTTCTCGCATAAGTGGAGATCACTTTGTGCATCCATGTTCACTTTTGCACCTCTCTGATTTCTAAAGCCTTAGGGGGAGCGTTGATCATATTTTTGTGCACTTTGTATTCAAGTGCAAATAATTCTCTTATGTGTGCACAAATGTATAGGGAGCTTGACCTAAATCTCAAAAACCCATGCTAAGCTTATCATAATATCTTTTATTATATTGATCTATTAATATTGTCATCAACCATCAAAAATGGGAAGACTGAAAGCACATCCGTCCCTAACGAGGATTTTGGTGTTACTGGCAATAGTAATTAGACGTCTAACTATGTTTCAAGTGTGCTTTCAGTTTACACATGATTGGAAATGAAGCGTAATGCCGAGCGGCAACCTTCCTAAGCTAAAGGAATAAACACATCAAAATTATACCGATGATTTCTCATTTTGAGTCATAGGTATGCCATACTACTAAGTGGGGATTAATCATGAATCTTGTGTGGGAATCATTCAACAAAAGTAAGCCATATACACCCACATCCCATGTGAGAAAGAGCATCGTGTTTTCCACCTTTTATGTTGTTGTTCTTGCTGTCAGGACATATGGTCGGACATGGGGTTCGACTTTGTCTAGAGCGCTGGATCAAGTTGAATACCATGTTGGACATTGGGTTAGACAATCTGTAAGTCGGAATGTCCGACTTAGGTTAGACTATCCGACTTCTCTGTGTAGCGTGCATAACGACAGAGAACGGGTGGATCTATATAAGCCACCCTTCTTCTTTAAAGGAGGGTGAACGACTCCGTTGCTCTTTTCTCCATTGATCCAAAGCTCAAAACTTAGATTTCTTTCTCTCTCCCCCTCTCTCTACCCACCCAACCCATCCTATATTTTTGAAAGAGCAAAAGGAATGCATGAGCAAGAAATCCACCAAAGCAAAACTCGAGTTTGTTGACCCCCCCCCCGAGATCCTAGCACATCTTGTTACACTTAGGGTTTGTGGGGAACTCAAGATGGTTTGTGTTACTCAGGAGGTTCTGATTCGTGTGGTTGTGCCCCAGGCTTGTTTGTGAGGGTTAGGAGCTCGCCCCAAGAGCTACCCCTAGTGAGAGGGAACTTGGGCATTCGTCGACCAAGGTTCTTAGAGATATAAGGTGAGACATTCGTTGTCGTGGGACCATTCGTTATTTCCCACCTATCCAATGGAGATTAGCACACCTCCAAGTGTGTAAACTTCAGTATGCATCTTCGTCTCCATCACTTTTGGTTGTCCCTTAACCCTAGCTTTAATTTGTGTTATTACTTTTTTGTTGCCCTATGTAGCTTGCTAGCTTGTTGTAATACATCATATACTGTGTATCATCCTTTTGCACATACAGAGAACTTACATTTCCGCACTAGCCCTTAAAATCAACTAAGAATTTTTTTAATTTGGTAGTCGCCTATTCATGCCTCCTCTAGTCGTCTTCTCTGTCATATTTGAACCTTCAATTGGTATGAGAGCAAGGTCACTCTGTTGTTGTTTAGCTTTACCGCTATAGAGAGCAAAGATGCCAGATAAAATCAGTGGTGGGCTATGGAATGTGGCGCTGTAGTTTACTAGGTTGTGTGGGACTGTGGGGTCATTGTGGCCTTGTGGGCCAGTGGACCGATACGAATACTCGTTTTTGTCAGTCAAATCTTTAGTATTCACATGAATACAAGTGAATACTCGTGGCTCCACCCCTGGATAAAATTCCCCAAGACTATGATTAAGGATTTTGGAGTTAGAGGGTAAACTTATTGAAATTGGAAAAAGAATGCTTGAGAAAGAGGATTTTGAAGTTGTGGTAGTAAGTTGAGCAAAATATGTACATCATAATAGTTTTTCTAATGGAGTACATAGTAGGTATAGGTCAATCAATGCCTTTTCCACTCATCGCTAAGTATACTCAAATTAACAAATTGCGCAAGAAACGTCTTCTCTACATTTTGCATAGGGGTGAGCTCTCCTACCACATCTTTTAAATTCTCTATGCTTCCTAAGTAATTTCGATTTTGAATTTTCTCACAATTTTGATTAGGTCAACTTTGTCAAATGAACTGGCAGCAGCCATCACATTTTTTTAAAAGGGGGGACTCCCCGGCCTATGCATCAGAATGATGCATAGGACCACCTTTATAAATAAGCAAATAGGTTCAACAAGGTCTTATAGTCTGAAACAAAAGTAACGGCAAGCTCACGAAGAGCCACAACACCAAAAACACAAAAGCCAATAGGCCTCAACCGGCTAGCATAACAAAGATAGGAAAACTAATCGCCTATCCTATTACATGACCGCCATCCAAACCGGTTGAAGATATCCCGTGCTACCATCTCCCACCGGACAGATCCAATAACCAAACGCTCCCTGGCCTCCGTCGGAGTGAGTAACGACCACATACGGATCAACGCAGTGGCTCAGAATATAACCTACAAAAAATAAATATTTGTTGTTCTGTTAAAAGCCAAATCATTTCTGCAGTTCCAAATTGCCCACAATAAAGCACATACTCCTACGCGAATGTGTCTAGCTGTTTCGGACTCTATCCCAACAAGCCACGTTCCAAATAACGTACTGACAGAATTCAGAGGAGTAATGCTAAAGGCAATGTGCACCGTCTGCCACAAAACTTTGGCCAACGGGCAATAAAAAAAGGTGTTTGATAGTTTCATCCCGATCACAAAAACTACACCTAGTAGATCCTGTCCAGTTGCACTTTACCAAGTTATCCTTTGTTAATATGACTTGTTTATGTACAAACCACATAAACACTTTAATTTTCAAAGGAACTTTGACCTTCCAAACATATTCAGAACTAGGAATGGTGCTAGAGTTGATGACATCGATATACATCGATTTAACTGTGAACTCTCCAGACCTAGTAAGCTTCCAGCACAACTGATCTGGCTGTTGAGATAGCTGAACCTCCATCAGTCTACTCACTAAATGAAGCCACGCTTCCCATCGGTTGCCAACAAGTGTCCTCCTAAAATGAATATTAAGGGGGATGGACTGCAGTATCGTTGCAACATAAGCATCACGTCGTTGAACAATACTATATAAGGACGGATACTGAAGCGCCAGCAGCGTCTCTCCAAGCCAGGTATCCTCCTAGAAACGCGTGGTAGTGCCATTACCGATTATAAACTTTGCCCTATTGAAGAAGGCTGCTTTGAATCTCATGAGCCCCTTCCAAAAAGGCGAGTCCGCCGGTCTCATTCTCACCTGAGACAAAGTTTTGGACTGCAGATACTTACTTCGGAGGATCTGCGCCCACATGGCATCAGTCTCAACTGATAACTTATACAGCCACTTACTGAGAAGACATTTGTTTTTGACTTCAAGATTCTCAATGCCAAGGCCCCCCTGGTCGTTTGGTCGACAAATGATATCCCATTTGGCAAGTCTGTATTTTCTTTTTAGTTCATCGCTTTGCCAGAAGAATCTGGATCGATAAAAGTCCAACCTTTTCCTAACACCAACTGAGACTTCGAAGAAAGACAAGAGAAACATAGGTATACTCGTGAGCACCGAATTAATAAGAATCAATCGGCCTCCATATGACATGAGTTTGCCCTTCCAGCAACTCAGTTTCTTCTCAAACCGATCCTCGATACACTTCCATTCTCTGTTTGTCAGCTTATGATGGTGAATGGGTATACCTAAGTACGTGAAAGGTAATGTCCCCAATTCACATCCAAACAGTTTCCTATAAGCCTCTTGTTTCTCATTGGCTCTACCAAAACAAAACACCTCGCTTTTATGAAAGTTAATCTTCAACCCGGTCAATTGTTCAAATAAGCATAACACAAGCTCCATATTTCTCGCTTTTGCCAAGTCGTGCTTGAGGGAGTCCTGGATTAGGGGGTGTTCGGGTAGCCGGACTATACCTTCAGCCGGACTCCTGGACTATGAAGATACAAGATTGAAGACTTCGTCCCGTGTCCGGATGGGACTTTCCTTGGCATGGAAGGCAAGCTTGGCGATGCGGATATTCAAGATCTCCTACCATTGTAACCGACTCTGTGTAACCCTAACCCTATCCGGTGTCTATATAAACCGGAGGGTTGTAGTCCGTAGGCAATCAACTCCATACACAACAATCATACCATAGGTTAGCTTCTAGGGTTTAGCCTCCTTGATCTCGTGGTAGATCTACTCTTGTACTACCCATATCATCAATATTAATCAAGCAGGAGTAGGGTATTACCTCCATTGAGAGGGCCTGAACCTGGGTAAAAAACATCGTGTCCCTTGTCTCCTGTTACCATTCGGCCTTGACGCACAGTTCGGGACCCCCTACCCGAGATCCGCCGGTTTTGACACCGACATTGGTGCTTTCATTGAGAGTTCCTCTGTGTCGTCGCCTTTAGGCCCGATGGCTCCTTTGATCATCAACAACGATGCAGTCCAGGGTAAGACTTTGCTCCTCGGACAGATCTTCGTCTTCGGCGGCTTCGCTCTGCGGGCCAATTCGCTCGTCCACATGGAGCAGATCAAAAGCTACGCCCCTGGCCATCAGGTCAGGTTTGGAAGCCTAAACTACACGGCTGACATCCACGGGGACTTGATCTTCGACGGATTCGAGACACAACCAAGCGCGCCGCACTGTCTCGATGGGCATGATATAGCTCTGCCGCCGAACAGCGCCTTGGAGGCCGCATACGCATCGGTTCCGACCCCTAACTTGGAGCCTATTGCGCCAATCGAGGATGAACAGTTGGACGTCACCTCAGGGGCTGCGATCCCGAAAGCGATCGAGCTGAACGCTAGCCCCGCACTCTGCACTACCCGTGACTCCGAGGATCCGGACTCCTCTCCGGACTCCGAACCCCCCGCGCCCCTGCCAATCGAATCCGATTGGGCGCCGATAATGGAGTTCACCGCCGCAGACATCTTTCAGCACTCGCCTTGTGGCGATATCCTAAACTCTCTCAAGTCTCTCTCCTTATCAGAAGAGCCCTGGCCGAACTACGGTCAGCGAGGATGGGATACGGACGATGAAGAAATTCAAAGCCCACCCACCACCCACTTGGTAGCCACTGTCGACAATTTAAACGACGTGCTCAACTTCGACTCCGGAGACATCGACAACATGGATGACGATGCAGGAGATACCGACGAACCAACGCCCATAGGGCATTGGACAGCCACCTCATCTCACGATGTGTACATGGTGGATATCCCTAAAGGAAAGGACAACGAGGAAAAAGGGGATGGGACGGGAGATCGACCCCCCGAAAAGCAATCAAAGCATCGGCGTAAACACCGACCCAAGCCCCGCCTCGACAAAAACCCAGCCATAGAGCAGGACGAGCCGGTAGACGACGAGCAGGCCTTAGAGCAACCGTCCGAACAGGGCAACACGGATAGAGAAACCGAACATCCCTCCTCCGGCGAAAACGGCATTCCGGACGACCTCACGCCAAATAAACCTCTGGAGCAGAAGAATCTCCACGAGAGGCTCGTTGCAACTGTACACAGCCTAAAAAAAGCAAAAGCGGAAGCTAAAAACAGCGGAAGATGCACTCCGGATTAGATGGAGCAAAGTAATCAATACCACAGATAAGTACGGCGACAGTCGCCGCACTAAAAGCTATCCGAAAAGAAAGCTACTGCCTGAATTCGACGAAGAGGCCCTAGAGCCCTCGCATTCAAAAAATGAAAGAGCCACACGGTCGGATAGACGACCCCATAAAGCGGCAAGCGGCGCCGCACCTAAATCGGCATGCGACCCACTTAAGGATTCGCATCACGGCCCAGTCAGGTCCATTTATGGGCCAAGAAAGCAAGCTCTCGTAAGCAACGCTATGAAGCCATCATCAGAATTCGGCACACCCAAATACAGGGGCGCCGCACACCCCCTATGTTTCACCGATGAGGTTCTGGACTATGAATTTCCAGAGGGATTCAAACCCGTAAACATAGAGGCATATGATGGAACAACAGACCCTGGAGTTTGGATCGAGGATTATATCCTCCACATACACATGGCTAGAGGAGATGATCTCCACGCCATAAAATATCTACCCCTTAAGCTTAAAGGGCCAGCCCGGCATTGGCTTAAAAGCCTTCCCGAAAACACAATTGGAAGCTGGGAAGAGCTCGAGGATGCTTTCGAGCAAACTTTCAAGGGACCTATGTCCGCCCTCCGGATGCAGACGATCTTAGTCACATAACTCAACAACCCGGAGAATCAGCTCGACAGTTCTGGAATAGATTCCTCACTAAAAAGAATCAGATAGTCGATTGTCCGGATGCCGAAGCCTTAGCAGCTTTCAAGCATAACGTCCGAGACGAATGGCTCGCCAGACACCTCGGCCAAGAAAAGCCAAGAACAATGGCCACACTAACAAGCCTCATGACCCGCTTTTGTGCAGGGGAGGATAACTGGTTGGCAAGGTGCAGCCCCAGCGACCCAAGTACATCCGAAACTAGGGATGGAAACGGAAAACCGCGACACAACAAGGACCGTCGCTGGACTAAGGACAAAAGTCCAAAGAGAACGGCAGTCAATGCCGGATTCAAAGGCTCACGACAAAAACAGGAAAAATCGCCCCCCCAGGATAACAGGGACGATCCATCCAACCTAAATAAAATCCTGGACAGGATATGTCAGATACACAGTACTCCCGGGAAGCCTACTAACCATACCCGCAGAGATTGTTGGGTTTTCAAACAATCCGGCAGACTAAATGCCGAACACAAGGGGCTCGACACACCAAGGGAAGACGAGGACGAACCCCAAAAGCAGAGCACCAGGAAACAAAAGAGCTTCCCACAAGAAGTAAAAACAGTGAACTCACTTCACATAACAAAACGTGCGGTGCCCGTAAAGGTACGCACCACACGGCCCATCCCCAAAGGGTCCCGCCACTGGTTGTCAAAACCGATCATCTTCGATCAGCTAGATTATTCTAGGAATATCAAGAATGTAGGCTGGACTGCCTTGATAATTGGCGGACTCCAGTTTTCAAATGTCCTTATGGACGGCGGCAGTGGACTAAACCTGATATATCAGGATACAATCCAGCACATGGGGATAAACCCAGCAAGAATCCGCCGCAGCAAAACCTCCTTTCAAGGGGTAATACTTGGTCCGGACACCCATTGTATGGGTTTTCTCCGGCTCGAAGTCATATTCGGCTCGGCCGATAACCTCCGCCGCGAAAAGCTGACCTTCCATATCGTCCCGTTCTCAAGTCGCTATCAAGCACTACTGGGACGCGAAGCTTTCGCTCGCTTTAACGCAATACCGCATTATGCATCTCTTACGCTTAAGATGCCCGGTCCACGAGGCATCATCTCTTTGAAGGGGAAGCACTAAAGTGCGCCTCCCCAAGCGGAGGACTGTGCGGCCGCTTTGACATCCCCACAGCAAAACGGCCTCACCGGCCAGAAAACTTCGAAATAGGTCATTAAAGACCACGAACGCGGATAGACGAGTTCGGTGCAAAATCATCATTGATGCAGGCCTAGAAGCCATATACCCCCGCACTAGGGGCTCCACACATATACAATAAGAGACAATAAAGCTCAATATATCTTACTTTATACTTTGTTTATTTTAAACTTTTTTTGGCACGACCCATTTTCAACTCAGTTCCTCTCTTTTACAGATGAACGTCGTGCGGTGCCCATCCAGGATACGGCACAACGGAGACACAGGCGCAGACGTGCAGTAGGGACCCGTCCGAAAGGATCCTTTTTAGATTAAGACCCTGCATAAACCTTTTTTACTGTCTCTTGTTGCTACACATCCCCTGGTTTTTTCTTTCTGATATAACCAAGGAGGAGGCTGGCGTCTTGGCATGTGGCCACGTCAGAATTTTTGCACGTACCTGGACACTAGGGGCTTTTTTAATAAAGAGTGTTGTTTCGCCCGCACTCACAAAGACCGAACACCTTAGGGAGTGTTCGGCGTCGCGAGTTTTGGCATTATATGCATCAGCTCCGAATCATGTCTTTGGTCAAATGTTGGGTTGCCCGGCTCCTGAGTTCGGCTACCTTACGTTCCGCTCTATCGGCTAAGGTAGCACCAGGAGAACTACTGCGATTGTGCCCCCGGTTCGGCCGGCGAGCACCTCAGTAGAGAAAGCCGAAAACTGACTGTCATGATGTAGCGTGAGACTGGTCAACCACTCGATGACCTATCAGAATCTATCGGATTCCTCTACTTTAACGAAGGGCCGCTTCCCGGTCAGGCACATACGCGCCCCGAATTCGGACGAGCGCAGTTGCCGCCAAGGAGCTACCTAAAGAGTCTCATTGTCAAACTCCTATGGCTAAGTGAAAGTGTTAAAGCATTATAGTCCGGTTGCCTGGCCCTCTGTGCTATCACCTCCTTTGTAGGACCAAGACGTTGGGTTAAGTGTGAAAATGCATCTTCTGCGAGCACCCCCGCACTATGTGCGTGGGGGCTGAAGCCAACGACTGCCATCTTTCAGATTCTATATATATATATATATATATATATATATATATATCTTAAAACAGCCGCACAGGAGGTGTTCCCAATACTTGGAGGCACAAGTATAAAAAAGGCCACTACAGTTTATCAAAATATTACTTTATAATTACATATGCTATCATAACATAGCATCTTTCGGGCACTGCGTCTCTATTACATGAGCGCCTTCAAGAACTTCCTGAAAATAGTGCTCGGAGGGTACTCGGCTTTTGTCCAAATCTCGGGACGCAACAACGGTGGTCTCCATCTCTGCCCAGTATGTCTTAACACGGGCAAGAGCCATCCTAGCTCCCTCTATGCATGCTGACCTCTTCATTGCATTTATACGCGGCACCGCGTCAAGGAATTGCTGCACCAAGCTGAAATAACTCTTCGGCTCCGATCTCCCCGGCCACAGGTGACCCATGACGTACTTCATGGCGAGTCCAGACAACCTATTCAGTTCGGCCCATTGAGCCAAACGATCATCCACTGCCAGTGGACGCTCTGGATTGTGAAACTGCGACCAGAAAAGCTTTTCCACTTCGCGATCTTTCTGATCTTGAAAGTGTTCAGTCGCATCAGCAACACTCGCTGCCAAGTCCAGATAGGTATCCTCCACACTCCACATCCGGTCCAACGGAGCAAACTTCGGATCACAAAATTTCCTTCGCAGCATAAAGGGCTTTCCAGCCGCAATCTCTTCGGCCTGACGCAGCTCCTCCTTCGCAGCTCTCATCGCAGAGCGAGCGTCCTTGGCATCGGCAACGGCCTTCTCTAAGTCCGTCTGTCTCGCCCAGTCTTCTTTCTCAAGAAGTTTGCAACGGTCTGCAGCGCTCTTTAACTTCTCGGCCATCTCGGCCATCTCTTCTTTGCTTCGGCAGTGAGCAGCCTGTTTGGCTCTCAGCTCTTCAAGGGCCTTCTCGGCAGCCGCATCACTTTTTCTGGCTTGCTCCTTAGCTCGGGCAAGTTCTACCCTAAGATTCTCCATGGCGGCCGTACCATCTGCGTCAAGCACACACATTGTAAGACACTGGCATGAAGCTCCTCTTACCTGATATCGCCCGAAGAATTACATACCTTGAGCCTCATCAAGCCGCTTGTTGACAAGCGCGATGTCGGCATCTGCCACGTCCAGTTGCCGCTTTAGTTCAGCTACATCATCAGTTCGGCTAGATTCCGGACACCTCGCCACCTACATTCAAGGGCGGCATCTTAGACCTGGGATTATGATCCTCTGTGTGCCATCATTTCTTGACAACGCGCAGAGTCTCAGGGGCTACTATCTACACAGGGCGCATCTTACTTATGCGCAACTGACAAAAGTGTACACTATCCAACGTACCTCAAAACCCGTCAGTAAACTTTTGACGGCCTCATGCAATCCGCTTTCTGCGGATGAAATCCTTTCAATCACCGTTCCCATCAATGCTGAAAGTGCAACTATCCCTAGGTGGTTTTGGTAATTCATAACAACATATAGCTCATTGAGCTAATGCTATTCCAAGATGACTATTTCAGGAAAGCTCAATGATTGGCATGGCATGGATGTGAAAGTGGAACCCTCAAAATGCTAAGGACAAAGGATTGGCTCAAGCTCAAAAGCTCAAGACTCTTCATTTTATATTTTAGTGATCCAAGATCACATTGAGTCTTTAGGAAAAGCCAATACTATCAAGGAGGGATGAGGTGTTGCTTAATGAGCCTCTTGCTTCATGTGCTTAGTGATATGCTCCAAAACCCTCAACTACTTTCCCATATCCACATATGACCTAAACCCTAAGCCAAACTCGGTCCTACCGATTCTTTCTATCCGGCGCCACCGAGTTTCACTTGTCATAAGCCACTGCCAAACCCTAGCAATTCGGTTCTACCGATAGGGATCTCGGTCTCACCGAGATGGGATTGCAAACTCTCTGTTTCCCTTTCGTAACTTTTCGGTCTCACCGAAAGAGCGAATCGGTCCCACTGAGATTGCAATGTAAACTCTTTGTTTCCCTTTTGTAACTTTTCGGTCTCACCAAAAGAGCAAATCGGTCCCACCGAGTTTGCCTGACCAACTCTCTGGTTAGCTTATTACCAAACTCAGTCTCACCGAGTTTGTGTAATCGGTCTCACCGAGATTACGTTATGCCCAAACCCTAACCATATCGGTCCTACCGAGTTGCATGTCAGTCCCACCGAAAATCTCTAACGGTCACTAGGTTTACCTTTTCGGTCCGACCGAGTTTGTTGATTCGGTCCCACCGAGATTGGAAAACTGTGTGTAACGGTTGGATTTTGTGTGGAGGTTATATATACCCCTCCACCTCCTCTTCATTCGTGGAGAGAGCCATCAGAACACATACACAATTCCAACTCATATGTTCTGAGAAAGAACCACCTACTCATGTGTTGAGACCAAGATATTCCATTCCTACCATATGAATCTTGATCTCTAGCCTTCCCCAAGTTGCTTTCCACTCAAACCTTCTTTCCACCAGATCCAAATCCTATGAGAGAGAGAGAGTTGCGTGTTGGGGAGACTATCATTTGAAGCACAAGAGCAAGGAGTTCATTACGTACACACCATTTGTTACTTCTTGGAGAGTGGTGTCTCCTAGATTGGCTAGGTGTTACTTGGGAGCCTCCGACAAGATTGTGGAGTTGAACCAAGGAGTTTGTAAGGGCAAGGAGATCGCCTACTTCATGAAGATCTATCGCTAGTGAGGCAAGTCCTTCGTGGGCGATGGCCATGGTGGGATAGACAAGGTTGCTTCTTCGTGGACCCTTCGTGGGTGGTTGCTTCTTCGTGGACCCTTCGTGGGTGGAGCCCTCCGTGGACTCGCGCAACCATTACCCTTCGTGGGTGGAGCCCTCCGTGGACTCGCGCAACCGTTACCCTTCGTGGGTTGAAATCTCCATCAACGTGGATGTAGGATAGCACCACCTATCCGAACCACGGGAAAAACATCCGTGTCTCCAATTGCGTTTGAATTCTCCAAACCCTTCCCTTTACATTCTTGCAAGTTGCATGCTTTACTTTCTGCTGCCAATATACTCTTTGCATGCTTGCTTGAATTGTGTGATGATTGCTTGACTTGTCCTACAATAGCTAAAAACTGCCAAGAACTAAAATTGGGAAAAGGTTAAGTTTTTATTTGGTCAAGTAGTCTAATCACCCCCCCTCTAGACATACTTTCGATCCTACAAATGCGCGGTGCTCCTCTGAGATAGAAGCTCACCCCAGCAGAATCTTTAGCTCCTCCGGCCGAGCACCAGACGGTGCCGGACTTGTCCTATGGCCTCTTTCGAAGGCCGCATGCAGAGAGCCTTGGGGGGCCACATAGCTATCTTCCGCCCTGCCGGATTCATAGAAACCCTGCGCGACGACACCTCAGGGTCGCCTGCCCCGGTAGGCGGTATGGCAGGGGGAGGCGTCCCGCTCTCCATCATCTCCGGAAGAAGATCCCCCGAAGACGAGCTCTACTGAGAAGGGCTGAGGTCCGAGCTACAAGGTAAAATTTCGGTTAATCTTCTCAGATATAAATCAAGGATTTCTTTCATCCCTCAAAAGGAAAACCTCTCTCTACTTATGGCTCGCTGGAGGGCTGATCCCTTTGAAGGCGTAGTTCGGCCGAGGAACTCCCCGGCGTCGGACCCTCTGACGAGGATTTTCTCCCCCGCTTCGGGGCCATGGTCTCTGGGTCGTCAGAGGCGGCCCTCTTCTTCCCCTTGGGAGAGGAATTGTTGGTTCCTCCCTTCGGAGCAGCCTCCTTCGAGGAGGCCATAGTTCCCTTGTCCTTCCCCTTACTTCCCTCCAAAGGCATTATCTTCAACATCCTGACAAGCACGGGATCCGGCCTGGTTTCGGGAAGGGGAGCCGGACACCTGATCAGCTTTGCCTTCGCTATCCACTCCTGTTTAAAAGGACAACTCTTTTAAGGGCAAGTTTATGACGATTATATGGATAGTAGGTCCGGGCACAAGGTTACTTACTTCGGTATCCGGGCGATTGCAGCTTAGGCCTGCGTCCTCGGTCAAATCCGGACACATCATTTGTGATCCGAAGAACAGTTTATGCATCTCCACGAGCGTTGCGCCCATAAAATGATGGAGAGCTCGTGGTCCCTCTGGATTAAACTCCCACAGACGAAGGGAGCGACGTTTGCCGGGCAGTGTTCGGCGAATCAGCATGACCTGCGTCACCTTGACCAGCTTGAGGTCTCTTTCTAAGAGATCCCTGATGCGGCCCTGCAACAAGGGCACGTCTTTGGATAACCCCCAATCTAATCCTTTGTCGACCCATAACGCTAGCCGTGATGGGGGACCCAAGCGAAAGGCAGGAGGCGCCGCCCACTTGGCGCTCCTGGGAGCGGTGATATAGAACCATTCTCGTTGCCACAAGCCGAGCTCCTTTTGAAAGGAGCCCTCGGGCCATGGAGCATCAGCATTCTTACTTATGACAGCGCCTCCGCACTCTGCGTGCCGTCCCTCGATCATCTTCGGCTCCACTCCAAAAGTCTTGAGCCATAATCCGAAGTGAGGGGTGACACGGAGGAACGCTTCACACACAACGATGAATGAGGAAATGTGGAGGATGGACTCCGGAGCTAAGTCATGAAATTCCAGCCCGTAATAAAACAGCAACCCCCTCACGAAGGGATCCATCGGGAAGCCTAACCCCCAAAGGAAGTGAGACATGAACACTACGCTCTCACCGGGCTAGGGACTGGGAATAGCCTGCCTTTGAGCAGGCAACCTATGCGAAATTTTGGCGGTCAAGAACTTAGCCTCTCTCAACTTTAGCGCGTCCTCCTCCGTGATGGAGGAGGGCATCCATCGGCCTTGAAGGTCGGAACTGGACATTGTCGAAGGTCCAAAGCGCCTGGAATCTGGAGCCTAGGGTGTTGGAACTCGAGGCGACGGGCGAACTCGTTTGAGATTGGAAAAAGGAGTAAGGCCTTGGTCTCTTTAAAAGAGGTTGAATACCAGGAGCCCTCCCCGTAACCGTTTAGGACTCGCTTTTAATCGAGAAAACATGCTAACGGGCTCGATTGGGTTACCCACGTCCGTATTGATGAGAATCTCGTAAAAGGGGGGCACACGATCTCTGCTTTGACAAGACGTGCCAAGGAAACCGCCTCGCAAAACACGCTGAGGTGAAAAAGTGAAAACGATTCGAGTAAAGGACTTGGCTGTAGTGTGACGACGCACTGCGGAATACGTCAGCAGATTTGATTTGTGTTAATATTATTCTCTCTATGGCAATATGTGGAAGCTTATTTTATAGAGCCGGACACTACTCTTGGTGTCTACAATCTTCTATGAAGGACTTGGAGGAGGAACCCGCCTTGCAATGCCGAAGACAATTTGCGCGCCGGACTCGTTGTCATTGAAGCCTGGTTCAGGGGCTACTGAGGGAGTCCTAGATTAGGGGGTGTTCGGGTAGCCGGACTATACCTTCAGCCGGACTCCTGGACTATGAAGATACAAGATTGAAGACTTCGTCCCGTGTCCGGATGGGACTTTCCTTGGCGTGGAAGGCAAGCTTGGCGATGCGGATATTCAAGATCTCCTACCATTGTAACCGACTCTGTGTAACCCCAACCCTATCCGGTGTCTATATAAACCGGAGGGTTGTAGTCCGTAGGCAATCAACTCCATACACAACAATCATACCATAGGCTAGCTTCTAGGGTTTAGCCTCCTTGATCTTGCGGTAGATCTACTCTTGTACTACCCATATCATCAATATTAATCAAGCAGGAGTAGGGTATTACCTCCATCGAGAGGGCCCGAACCTGAGTAGGACTCCCCTCCCTTTCCTTGTCCAAGTAGGAGAGGGGGAAGGAAGGGAGAGAGGAGAGGAAGGAAAGGGGGGGCGCCGCCCCTCCCTCCTTGTCCAATTCGGACTAGGGGAAGAGGGGGCGCGCGGCCTGCCCTGGCAGCCCCTCCTCTTCTCCACTTTAGGCCCATGAGGCCCATTAACCCCCCGGGGGGTTCCGGTAACCCCCTGGTACTCCGGTTTTATCCGAAACTTCCCCGGAACACTTCCGGTGTCCGAATATAGCCATCCAATATATCAATCTTTATGTATCGACCATTTCGAGACTCCTCTTTATGTCCGCGATCATATCCGGGACTCCGAACCAACTTCGGTACATCAAAACTCATAAACTCATAATATAACTGTCATCGAAACCTTAAGCGTGCGGACCCTACGGGTTCGAGAACAATGTAGACATGACCGAGACATGTCTCCGGTCAATAACCAATAGCGGAACCTGGATGCTCATATTGGCTCCCACATATTCTACGAAGATCTTTATCGGTCAGACCGCATAACAACATACGTTGTTCCCTTTGTCATCGGTATGTTACTTGCCCGAGATTCGATCATTGGTATATCAATACCTAGTTCAATCTTGTTACCGGCAAGTCTCTTTACTCGTTCCGTAATACATCATCTCACAACTAACTCATTTAGTTGCATTGCTTGCAAGGCTTAGGTGATGTGCATTACCGAGAGGGCCCAGAGATACCTCTCCGACAATCGGAGTGACAAATCCTAATCTCGAAATACGTCAACCCAACATGTACCTTTGGAGAAACCTGTAGAGCTCCTTTATAATCACCCAATTACGTTGTGGCGTTTGGTAGCACACAAAGTGTTCCTCCGGTAAACGGGAGTTGCATAATCTCATAGTCATCGGAACATGTATAAGTCATGAAGAAAGCAATAGCAACATACTAAACGATCGAGTGCTAAGCTAACGGAATGGGTCAAGTCAATCACATCATTCTCCTAATGATGTGATCCCGTTAATCAAATAACAACTCTTTGTCTATGGTTAGGAAACATAACCATCTTTGATTAACGAGCTAGTCAAGTAGAGGCATACTAGTGACACTCTGTTTGTCTATGTATTCACACATGTATTATGTTTCCGGTTAATACAATTCTAGCATGAATAATAAACATTTATCATGAAATAAGGAAATAAATAATAACTTTATTATTGCCTCTAGGGCATATTTCCTTCACCACCCATGTTGGAAACTTCTCAAGTGCCAACGCTCAAGCACAGTCCTGCCTCCAGCATCCTTAGCCCATTCCCTGGCTACGAGATCAAAGAAGCCATCTCGTTCAAACCAAGCCAGCTCGAACGAAAAAGAGTTTTTGTTTCCCAAGTGGGTAGCCTCACCAGAGTCTACAAATAAAGGCGTGTGGTCAGAAATACCACGGGAAAGTGCCTGAACTGTTACGAAGGGAAACTTCTGTTCCCATTCGACGCTAGCTAGTACTCGATCCAGCTTTTCAAACGTCGGATTTGGCAATGCGTTAGCCCAGGTGAATTTTCTTCCCAAAAGCTCTATCTCTCGCAGATCCAAGCTTTCAATGATGGTATTAAACATAAACGACCATCTCCCGTCGAAATTATCATTGTTCTTCTCCTCACGCCTTCTAATAATATTGAAATCACCCCCACCAGGATTGGAAGCTGTTCAGAACCGCAAATCCGAACCAGATCATGAATAATAACTTTATCATGAAATAAGGAAATAAATAATAACTTTATTATTGCCTCTAGGGCATATTTCCTTCAGTCTCCCACTTGCACTAGAGTCAATAATCTAGATTACACAGTAATGATTCTAACACCCATGGAGCTTTGGTGCTGATCATGTTTTGCTCGTGGAAGAGGCTTAGTCAATGGGTCTGCAACATTCAGATCCGTATGTATCTTGCAAATCTCTATGTCTCCCACCTGGACTAGATCCCGGATGGAATTGAAGCATCTCTTGATGTGCTTGGTTCTCTTGTGAAATCTGGATTCCTTTGCCAAGGAAATTGCACCAGTATTGTCACAAAAGATTTTCATTGGACCCGATGCACTAGGTATGACACCTAGATCGGATATGAACTCCTTCATCCAGACTCCTTCATTTGCTGCTTCTGAAGCAGCTATGTACTCTGCTTCACATGTAGATCCCGCCACAACGCTTTGTTTAGAACTGCACCAACTGACAGCTCACCATTTAATGTAAATACATATCTGGTTTGCGATTTAGAATCCTCCGGATCAGTGTCAAAGCTTGCATCAACGTAACCATTTACGATGAGCTCTTTTTCACCTCCATATATGAGAAACATATCCTTAGTCCTTTTCAGGTATTTCAGGATGTTCTTGACCGTTGTCCAGTGATCCACTCCTGGATTACTTTGGTACCTCCCTGCTAGACTTATAGCAAGACACACATCAGGTCTGGTACACAACATTGCATACATGATAGAGCCTATGGCTGAAGCATAGGGAACATCTTTCATTTTCTCTCTATCTTCTGCATTGGTCGGGCATTGAGTCTTACTCAATTTCACACCTTGTAACACAGGCAAGAATCCTTTCTTTGCTTGATCCATTTTGAACTTTTTCAAAACTTTGTCAAGGTATGTGCTTTGTGAAAGTCCAATTAAGCGTCTTGATCTATCTCTATAGATCTTAATGCCTAATATGTAAGCAGCTTCACCGAGGTCTTTCATTGAAAAACTCTTATTCAAGTATCCCTTTATGCTATCCAGAAATTCTATATCATTTCCGATTAGTAATATGTCATCTACATATAATATCAGAAATGCTACAGAGCTCCCACTCACTTTCTTGTAAATACAGGCTTCTCCAAAAGTCTGTACAAAACCAAATGCTTTGATCACACTATCAAAGCGTTTATTCCAACTCCGAGAGGCTTGCACCAGTCCATAAATGGATCGCTGGAGCTTGTACACTTTGTTAGCTCCCTTTGGATCGACAAAACCTTCCGGCTGCATCATATACAATTCTTCTTCCAGAAATCCATTCAGGAATGCAGTTTTGACATCCATCTGCCAAATTTCATAATCATAAAATGCGGCAATTGCTAACATGATTCGGAAAGACTTAAGCATCGCTACGGGTGAGAAGGTCTCATCGTAGTCAATCCCTTGAACTTGTCGTAAACCTTTTGCGACAAGTCGAGCTTTGTAGACAGTAACATTACCGTCAGCGTCAGTCTTCTTCTTGAAGATCCATTTATTCTCAATTGCTTGCCGATCATTGGGCAAGTCAACCAATGTCCATACTCTATTTTCATACATGGATCCCATCTCAGATTTCATGGCTTTGAGCCATTTTGCGGAATCTGGGCTCACCATCGCTTCTTCATAGTTCGTAGGTTCATCATGATCTAGTAGCATGACTTCCAGAACAGGATTACCGTACCACTCTGGTGCGGATCTTACTCTGGTTGATCTACGAGGTTCAGTAGTAACTTGTTCTGAAGTTTCATGATCATTATCATTAGCTTCCTCACTAATTGGTGTAGGTGTCACAGAAACCTGTTTTTGCGATGTACTACTTTCCAATAAGGGAGCAGGTACAGTTAGCTCATCAAGTTCTACTTTCCTCCCACTCACTTCTTTCGAGAGAAACTCCTTCTCCAGAAAGGATCCATTCTTAGCGACAAATGTCTTGCCTTCGGATCTGTGATAGAAGGTGTACCCAACAGTCTCTTTTGGGTATCCTATGAAGACACATTTCTCTGATTTGGGTTCGAGCTTATCAGGTTGAAGTTTCTTCACATAAGCATCGCAGCCCCAAACTTTTAGAAATGACAACTTTGGTTTCTTGCCAAACCACAGTTCATAAGGCGTCGTCTCAACGGATTTTGATGGTGCCCTATTTAACGTGAATGCGGCTGTCTCTAGAGCATAACCCCAAAACGATAGCGGTAAATCTGTAAGAGACATCATAGATCGCACCATATCAAGTAAAGTACGATTACGACGTTCGGACACACCATTACGCTGTGGTGTTCCAGGTGGCGTGAGTTGCGAAACTATTCCGCATTGTTCAAATGTAGACCAAACTCGTAACTCAAATATTCTCCTCCATGATCAGATCGTAAAAACTTTATTTTCTTGTTATGATGATTTTCAACTTCACTCTGAAATTCTTTGAACTTTTCAAATGTTTCAGACTTATGTTTCATTAAGTAGATATACCCATATCTGCTTAAATCATCTGTGAAGGTGAGAAAATAACGATATCCGCCACGAGCTTCAACATTCATTGGACCACATACATCTGTATGTATGATTTCCAACAAATCTGTTGCTCTCTCCATAGTACCGGAGAACGGTGTTTTAGTCATCTTGCCCATGAGGCACGGTTCGCAAGTACCAAGTGATTCATAATCAAGTGGTTCCAAAAGTCCATCAGTATGGAGTTTCTTCATGCGTTTTACACCGATATGACCTAAACGGCAGTGCCACAAATAAGTTGCACTATCATTATCAACTCTGCATCTTTTGGCTTCAACATTATGAATATGTGTATCACTACTATCGAGATTCATCAAAAATAGACCACTCTTCAAGGGTGCATGACCATAAAAGATATTACTCATATAAATAGAACAACCATTATTCTCTGATTTAAATGAATAACCGTCTCACATCAAACAAGATCCAGATATAATGTTCATGCTCAACGCTGGCACCAAATAACAATTATTTAGGTCTAATACTAATCCCGATGGTAGATGTAGAGGTAGCGTGCCGACCGCGATCACATCGACTTTGGAACCATTTCCCACGTGCATCGTCACCTCGTCCTTCGCCAGTGTTCGCTTAATCCGTAGTCCCTGTTTTGAGTTGCAAATATTAGCAACATAACCAGTATCAAATACCCAGGTGCTACTGTGAGCTCTAGTAAGGTACACATCAATAACATGTATATCACATATACCTTTGTTCACCTTGCCATCCTTCTTATCCACCAAATACTTCGGGCAGTTCTGCTTCCAGTGACCAGTCTGCTTGCAGTAGAAGCACTTAGTTTCAGGTTAGGTCCAGATTTGGGTTTCTTCTCTTGAGCAGCAACTTGCTTGCTGTTCTTTTTGAAGTTCCCCTTCTTCTTCCCTTTGCCCTTTTTCTTGAAACCAGTGGTCTTGTTGACCATCAACACTTGATGCTCCTTTTTGATTTCTACCTCCGCAGCTTTTAACATTGCGAAGAGCTCGGGAATAGTCTTATTCATCCCTTGCATATTATAGTTCATCACGAAGCTCTTGTAGCTAGGTGGCAGTGATTGGAGAATTCTGTCAATGACGCAATCATCTGGAAGATTAACTCCCAATTGAATCAAGTAATTATTATACCCAGACATTTTGAGTATATGCTCACTGACAGAACTGTTCTCCTCCATCTTGCAGCTATAGAACTTATTGGAGACTTCATATCTCTCAATCCGGGCATTTGCTTGAAATATTAACTTCAACTCCTGGAACATCTCATATGCTCCATGACGTTCAAAACATCGTTGAAGTCCCAATTCTAAGCCGTAAAGCATGGCACACTGAACTATCGAGTAGTCATCAGCTTTGCTCTGCCAGACGTTCATAACATCTGGTGTTGCTCCAGCAGCAGGCCTGGCACCCAGCGGTGCTTCCAGGACGTAATTCTTCTGTGCAGCAATGAGGATAATCCTCAAGTTACGGACCCAGTCCGTGTAATTGCTACCATCATCTTTCAACTTTGCTTTCTCAAGGAACGCATTAAAATTCAACGGAACAACAGCACGGGCCATCTATCTACAATCAAACTTAAACAAGCAAGATACTATCAGGTACTAAGTTCATGATAAATTTAAGTTCAATTAATCATATTACTTAAGAACTCCCACTTAGAAAGACATCCCTCTAATCTTCTAAGTGATTACGTGATCCAAATCAACTAAACCATAACCGATCATCACGTGAAATGGAGTAGTTTTCAATGGTGAACATCACTATGTTGATCATATCTACTATATGATTCACGCTCGACCTTTCGGTCTCAGTGTTCTGAGGCCATATCTGCATATGCTAGGCTCGTCAAGTTTAACCTGAGTATTCTGCGTGTGCAAAACTGGCTTGCACCCGTTGTATATCAACGTAGAGCTTATCACACCCGATCAGCACGTGGTGTCTGGGCACGACGAACTTTGGCAACGGTGCATACTCAGGGAGAACACTTTTATCTTGAAATTTAGTGAGAGATCATCTTATAATGCTACCGTCAATCAAAGCAAGATAAGATGCATAAAAGATAAACATCACATGCAATCAATATAAGTGATATGATATGGCCATCATCTTCTTGTACTTGTGATCTCCATCTCCGAAGTACCGTCATGATCACCATCGTCACCGGCGCGACACCTTGATCACCATCGTAGCATCGTTGTCGTCTCGCCAATCTTATGCTTCCATGACTATCGCTACCGCTTAGTGATAAAGTAAAGCATTACAGCGCAATTGCATTGCATACAATAAAGCGACAACCATATGGCTCCTGCCAGTTGCCGATAACTTGGTTAGAAAACATGATCATCTCATATAATAAAATTTAGCATCATGTCTTGACCATATCACATCACAACATGCCCTGCAAAAACAAGTTAGACGTCCTCTACTTTGTTGTTGCAAGTTTTATGTGGCTGCTACGGGCTTAAGCAAGAACTAATCTTACCTACGCATCAAAACCACAACGATAGTTTGTCAAGTTGGTGCTGTTTTAACCTTCGCAAGGACCGGGCGTAGTCACACTCGGTTCAACTAAAGTTGGAGAAACTGACACCCGCTAGCCACCGTTGTGCAAAGCACGTCGGGAGAACCGGTCTCGTGTAAGCGTACGCGTAATGTCGGTCCGGGCCGCTTCATCCAACAATACCGCCAAACCAAACATGCTGGTAAGCAGTATGACTTATATCGCCCACAACTTACTTGTGTTCTACTCATGCATATAACATCAACACATAAAACCTAGGCTCTGATACTACTGTTGGGGAACGTAGTAATTTCAAAAAATTTCCTACGCACAAGCAAGATCATGGTGATGCATAGCAACGAGGGGAGAGTGTGATCTACGTACCCTTGTAGACCGACAGCGGAAGCGTTATATCAACACGGTTGATGTAGTCGTACGTCTTCATGATCCGACCGATCCAAGCACCGAAACTACGACACCTCCGAGTTTCAGCACACGTTCAGCTCGATGACGATCCCCGGACTCTGATCCAGCAAAGTGTCGGGGAAGAGTTCCGTCAGCACGACGACGTGGTGACGATCTTGATGTTCAACTGTCGCAGGGCTTCGCCTAAGCAGCACTACAGTATTATCGAGGATTATGGTGGAAGGGGGAACCGCACACGGCTAAGAAAACGATCACGTGGATCAACTTGTGTGTCTAGGGGTGCCCCCTGCCTCCGTATATAAAGGAGCCAAGGGGGGGGGGGTGCGGCCAGCCCTAGTAGGAGGCGCGCAGGAGGAGTCCTACTCCTACCGGGAGTAGGACTCCCCTCCCTTTCCTTGTCCAAGTAGGAGAGGGGGAAGGAAGGGAGAGAGGAGAGGAAGGAAAGGGGGGCCACCGCCCCTCCCTCCTTGTCCAATTCGGACTAGGGGAAGAGGGGGCGCGCGGCCTGCCCTGGCAGCCCCTCCTCTTCTCCACTTTAGGCCCATGAGGCCCATTAACCCCCCGGGGGGTTCCGGTAACCCCCTGGTACTCCGGTTTTATCCGAAACTTCCCCGGAACACTTCCGGTGTCCGAATATAGCCATCCAATATATCAATCTTTATGTATCGACCATTTCGAGACTCCTCTTTATGTCCGCGATCATATCCGGGACTCCGAACCAACTTCGGTACATCAAAACTCATAAACTCATAATATAACTGTCATCGAAACCTTAAGCGTGCGGACCCTACGGGTTCGAGAACAATGTAGACATGACCGAGACATGTCTCCGGTCAATAACCAATAGCGGAACCTGGATGCTCATATTGGCTCCCACATATTCTACGAAGATCTTTATCGGTCAGACCGCATAACAACATACGTTGTTCCCTTTGTCATCGGTATGTTACTTGCCCGAGATTCGATCATTGGTATATCAATACCTAGTTCAATCTTGTTACCGGCAAGTCTCTTTACTCGTTCCGTAATACATCATCTCACAACTAACTCATTTAGTTGCATTGCTTGCAAGGCTTAGGTGATGTGCATTACCGAGAGGGCCCAGAGATACCTCTCCGACAATCAGAGTGACAAATCCTAATCTCGAAATACGTCAACCCAACATGTACCTTTGGAGAAACCTGTAGAGCTCCTTTATAATCACCCAATTACGTTGTGACGTTTGGTAGCACACAAAGTGTTCCTCCGGTAAACGGGAGTTGCATAATCTCATAGTCATCGGAACATGTATAAGTCATGAAGAAAGCAATAGCAACATACTAAATGATCGAGTGCTAAGCTAACGGAATGGGTCAAGTCAATCACATCATTATCCTAATGATGTGATCCCGTTAATCAAATAACAACTCTTTGTCTATGGTTAGGAAACATAACCATCTTTGATTAACGAGCTAGTCAAGTAGAGGCATACTAGTGACACTCTGTTTGTCTATGTATTCACACATGTATTATGTTTCCGGTTAATACAATTCTAGCATGAATAATAAACATTTATCATGAAATAAGGAAATAAATAATAACTTTATTATTGCCTCTAGGGCATATTTCCTTCACCACCCACGTTGGAAACTTCTCAAGTGCCTGATCTTATTCTGCCAACGCTCAAGCACAGTCCTGCCTCCAGCATCCTTAGCCCATTCCCTGGCTACGAGATCAAAGAAGCCATCTCGTTCAAACCAAGCCAGCTCGAACGAAAAAGAGTTTTTGTTTCCCAAGTGGGTAGCCTCACCAGAGTCTACAAATAAAGGCGTGTGGTCAGAAATACCACGGGAAAGTGCCTGAACTGTTATGAAGGGAAACTTCTGTTCCCTTTCGACGCTAGCTAGTACTCGATCCAGCTTTTCAAACGTCGGATTTGGCAATGCGTTAGCCCAGGTGAATTTTCTTCCCGAAAGCTCTATCTCTCGCAGATCCAAGCTTTCAATGATGGTATTAAACATAAACGACCATCTCCCGTCGAAATTATCATTGTTCTTCTCCTCACGCCTTCTAATAATATTGAAATCACCCCCACCAGGATTGGAAGCTGTTCAGAACCGCAAATCCGAACCAGATCAGCCAAGAACTCAGGTTTGAGTTTGGGCTGTGTGCCACCATATACCGCCACCAGAGCCCAATTTAACCCATCGGCCTTTGACCGCACCCGAAACTTAACTGCAAAGTCTCCCATCACCACACTTCGGACTTCGAGCGAATCGCATCTAACTCCAAGTAAGATCCCACCCGATCTTCCTCCCGGTGGCAGACAATGCCAATCAAAATCAATACCTCCCGATAAAGTATTGAGAAAATGTGGCAAAAAATTATCTCTACCAGTTTCCGACAATGCAATAAAGTCTAGCCTATGCTCGATAGACGCCTCTGCAAGAAACCTTCTTTTAGCAAAGTCTTTCAGACCTCTGCTATTCCAAAAGATTCCTTTCATATTTCGTCATGAATTTTTTTAGCAGTACGGATCCTAGCTCTCCTATGCACTGCCGAAGCCGGGTAAATCTTCCGCTTCCACTTGCTTTAGGATTGTTCTGACCCTCCAGCCGGTCCTCATAACCAGGCTCAGTGGACCTAACCACGACAGCCTCAGAGGTGTCATCCTCCTCCTCAGACTCAGGGAGGGGTGGTAGAAGATCCGCACAAAAATTATCGAGCACCCTGACCCCCAAAGCATCAATGTCGGAGTCATTCATGGGTTTAACCGCTGCTAAGTTTTGAATCATCTCCAAAGCCCGCTCTGCCTCTAAATCCAGGATATCATTAACGGAATTTGAAATTTCACTATCATTACTACCTAGTGAAACTCCTAATTGGTTTGCATTATTAATAATATCCTCATTAGAAAAATGCAAAATGGAATTAGAGGTATTAACCAACATACCAGTAGTGACCTCAACGTCACGAAGCTTGGCCACCCTCATGGCGCACCGCTGCTGTATGTCATCAACCTCCGGATGATCCTGGAGACGGCAGCTCAACCGTTGCCCCACAGAGACCGGATCCGGAATTCCTCCAAACGCAATAACCTCCTCCCGAGTGACCCTCTCGGGGTGGGGCCTCCTGCCTCACCCCTAACACGCAGCCGACCGGCCTCCGTCGACGAAACAACAGGAACGCCTGAAAGCGACAGCGGGGAGCTCCACGGCGCCACCGACGTCGGCCATGCACCGCGACAAAGAGTCAAAGATGAACCGGGGGAGGGGAATGCATGGGCCGCCTGCCCGTACTCCCCACCCATCCCGGTCCTCTGGCAAGAGGGGCTCGCCGGCGCCACAAGAGGAGCAGCCACCCTAGGCGCCCCAGGGGAAGAGGGCGCCGAGGCCACCTGCCCCGAGCCCCCTCCAGAAGGCGGATCCACCACCTGCAGCTCCGGCAACGCGAGAGGAGAAGAGGGTGCTGGGGCCACCTACCTCGGACCCTGATGTCTACTACACAACCTTCTTCTTGTCGACGTTGTTGGGCCTCCAAGTGTAGAGGTTTGTAGGACAGTAGCAAATTTCCCTCAAGTGGATGACTTAAGGTTTATCAATCCGTGGGAGGCGTAGGATGAAGATGGTCTCTCTCAAACAACCCTGCAACCAAATAACAAAGAGTCTCTTGTGTCCCCAACACACCCAATACAATGGTAAATTGTATAGGTGCACTAGTTCGGCGAAGAGATGGTGATACAAGTGCAATATGGATAGTAGATAATGGTTTTTGTAATCTGAAAATATAAAAACACCAAGGTAACTAATGATAAAAGTGAGCACAAACGGTATTGCAATGCTTGGAAACAAGGCCCAGGGTTCATACTTTCACTAGTGCAAGTTCTCTCAACAATAATAACATAATTGGATCATATAACTATCCCTCAATATGCAACAAAGAGTCACTCCAAAGTCACTAATAGCGGAGAACAAACGAAGAGATTATGGTAGGGTACGAAACCACCTCAAAGTTATCCTTTCTGATCGATCTATTCAAGAGTCCATAGTAAAATAACATGAAGCTATTCTTTCCGTTCGATCTATCATAGAGTTCGTACTAGAATAACACCTTAAGACACAAATCAACCAAAACCCTAATGTCACCTAGATACTCCAATGTCACCTCAAGTATCCGTGGGTATGATTATACGATATGCATCTCACAATCTTAGATTCATATATTCAACCAACACAAAGAACTTCAAAGAGTGCCCCAAAGTTTCTACCGGGGAGTCAAGATGAAAACGTGTGCCAACCCCTATGCATAAGTTCACGAGGTCACGGAACTCGCAAGTTGATCACCATAACATACATCAAGTGGATCACGTGATATCCCATTGTCACCACAGATAAGCACATGCAAGACATATATCAAGTGTTCTCAAATCCTTAAAGACTCAATCCGATAAGATAACTTCAAACGGAAAACTCAATTCATCACAAGAGAGGATAGAGGGAGAAACATCATAAGATCCAAATATAATAGCAAAGCTCGCGATACATCAAGATCGTGCTGACTCAAGAACACGAGAGAGAGAGATCAAACACATAGCTACTGGTACATACCCTCAGCCCCGAGGGAGAACTACTCCCTCCTCGTCATGGAGAGCGCCGGGATGATGAAGATGGCCACCGTTGAGGGATTCCCCCCTCCGGCAGGGTGCCGGAACGAGTCTAGATTGGATTTCGGTGGCTACGGAGGCTTCTAGCGGCGGAACTCCCGGTCTATTCTTCTCCCTGATGTTTTTAGGGTATATGGACATATATAGGCAAAATAAGTCGGTCAGGGGAGCCACGAGGGGCCCACGAGGGTGGGGGGCACGCCCAGGGGGGGGCAGGCGCGCCTCCCTGCCTCGTGGCCACCTCGAAGCTTCCTTGACTTCAACTCCAAGTCTCCTGGATCACGTTCGTTCCAAAAATAAGTTCCGTGAAGTTTCAGGTCAATTGGACTCCGTTTGATTTTCCTTTTCTGCGATACTCTAAAAAGGAAAAAACAAAAACTGGCACTAGGCTCTAGGTTAATAGCTTAGCCCAAAAATCATATAAAATAGCATATAAATGCATATAAAACATCCAAGGTTGATAATATAATAGCATGGAACAATCAAAAATCATAGATACGTTGGAGACATATCAGACCCCCTCCCGAAGGTAAGACCTCCACCATCGAAACCGCGTCCTGAGGAGAGGTGATACGTCTCCAACGTATCTATAATTTTTGATTGCTCCATGCTATATTATCTACTGTTTTAAACATTATTGGGCTTTATTATCCACTTTTATATTAATTTTGGGACTAACCTATTAACCAGAGGCCCAGCCCAGAATTGTTGTTTTTTTGCCTGTTTTAGGGTTTCGAAGAAAAGGAATATCAAACGGAGTCCAAACGGAATGAAACCTTCGGGAACGTGATTTTCTCAACAGATAAGACCTGTGAGACTTGGACCCTACGCCAAGGCACGTACCAGGAGGCCACGAGGTAGGGGGGCGTGCCCTACCCTACCAGGCATGCCCCCCACCCTCGTGGGCCCCCTATTGCTCCACCGACGTACTTCTTCCTCCTATATATATCCACGTACCCCCAAACGATCAGAACAGGAGCCAAAACCCTAATTACACCGCCGTAACTTTCTATATCCACGAGATCCCATCTTGGGGCCTGTTCCGGAGCTCCGCCGGAGGGGGCATCGATCACGAAGGGCTTCTACATCAACACCATAGCCTCTCCGATGAAGGGTGAGTAGTTTACCTCAGACCTACGGGTCCATAGTTAGTAGCTAGATGGCTTCTTATCTCTTTTTGGATCTCAATACAATGTTCTCCCCCTCTCTTGTGGAGATCTATTCGATGTAATCTTCTTTTTGCGGTGTGTTTGTTGAGATCGATGAATTGTGGGTTTATGATCAAGTCTATGTATGAATAATATTTGAATCTTCTCTGAATTCTTTTATGTATGATTGGTTATCTTTGCAAGTCTCTTTGAATTATCAGTTTGGTTTGGCCTACTAGATTGATCTTTCTTGCAATGGGAGAAGTGCTTAGCTTTGGGTTCAATCTTGCGATGTCCTTTCCCGGTGACAGTAAGGGCAGCAAGGCACATATTGTATTGTTGCCATCGAGGATAACAAGATGGGGTTTTCTTCATATTGCATGAGTTTATCCCTCTACATCATGTCATCTTGCTTAAGGCATTACTCTGCTGTTAACTTAATACTCTAGATGCATGCTGGATAGCGGTCGATGAGTGGAGTAATAGTAGTAGATGCAGGCAGGAGTCGGTCTACTTGTCTTGGACGTGATGCCTATATACATGATCATGCCTAGATATTCTCATAATTATGCTCAATTCTGTAAATTGCTCAACAGTAATTTGTTCACCCACCGTAGAATACTTATGCTCTCGAGAGAAGCCACTAGTGAAACCTATGGCCCCCGGGTCTATCTTCATCATATTGTTCCCCTACTACTTTGCTAGTTACTTTGCCTTTATTTTACTTTGCATCTTTATCATAAAAATACCAAAAATATTATCTTTATCATATCTATCAGATCTCACTCTCGTAAGTGGCCTCATAGGGATTGACAACCCCCATTTGCGTTGGTTGCGAGGATTTATTTGTTTTGTGCAGGTACGAGGGACTTGAGCATAGCCTCCTACTGGATTGATACCTTGGTTCTCAAAAACTGAGGGAAATACTTACGCTACTTTACTGCATCATCCCTTCCTCTTCGGGGAAAACCAAGGCAGTGTCAAGAGGTAGCAAGAAGGATTTCTGGCGCCGTTACCGGGGAGGTCTTCGCAAAAGTCAACATACCAAGTATCCGTCACATACCCTTATCTCCTGCATTACATTATTTGCCATTTGCCTCTCGTTTTCCTCTCCCCACTTCACCCTTGCCGTTTTATTTGCCCCCTCTCTATCTATCCTCCCTCTCTTTCTCTATTTGTCTCCTTTTGCCAGTTTGCCTCTTTGTTTGCTTGTGTGTTAGTTTGCTTGCTTGCCTCTATGGCCCTACCTAAATTTGGTGATCTCCACCTTAAAAGGCTAGAAGAGATCGAAAGCAATGTCAGGAGATTTATGGTTTTGCAATTTGAACATAATAGTTTCTTCATAAATGAGCTTAAAGAACAGAAAAGTTTTATGAGTTTTATGAATAAAGAGCTTGATGATATGTCTAAAGAATTCGATGGTTTGAGATCCCAAATTGCTCATCTTGAGAAATTAACTGCTGAAATTTCGGATAAGCAGGCTACCTTAGTTATTAAGATGGCCGCTAAACCGGATTGCTATGAAAATAATGATGAAGATCTAAAAGTTATTGATGTGTCTCCTATTAAATCTTTATTTTGTAATATGAATCTTAATAATGATGGGACCGAATATGATCCACCTTTACCTAGAAGGCGTTCTAAGAATTCAGAATTTGTTGATCTTGATGCTAAATTTGACAAAAGTGGGATTGAAGAAATTAAAACCCTAGATGTTGCTAAACCCACCATTATGGATTTCAAGGAATTTAACTATGAAAATTGCTTTTTGATTGATTGTATTTCCTTGTTGCAATCCGTGCTAAATTCTTCTCATGCTTATAGTCAAAATAAAGCATTTACTAAACATATCGTTGATGCCTTGATGCAATCTTATGAAGAAAAACTTGAATTGGAAGTTTCTATCCCTAGAAAACTTTATGATGAGTGGGAACCAACTATTAAAATTAAAATTAAAGATCATGAATGCTATGCTTTATGTGATTTGGGTGCTAGTGTTTCCACGATTCCAAAAACTTTGTGTGATTTGTTAGGTTTCCGTGATTTTGATGATTGCTCTCTAAACTTGCACCTTGCGGATTCCACTATTAAGAAACCTATGGGAAGAATTAATGATGTTCTTATTGTTGCAAATAAGAATTATGTGCCCATAGATTTTATTGTTCTTTACATAGATTGCAATCCTTCATGTCCTATTATTCTTGGTAGACCTTTCCTTAGAACGATTGGTGCAATTGTTGATATGAAGGAAGGAAATATTAGATTCCAATTTCCATTAAGGAAAGGCATGGAACACTTTCCTAGAAAAAAGATTAAATTACCTTATGAATCTATTATGAGAGCCACTTATGGATTGCCAACCAAAGATGGCAATACCTAGATCTATTCTTGCTTGTTATGCCTAGCTAGGGGCGTTAAACGATAGCGCTTGTTGGGAGACAATCCAATTTTATTTTTATTCCTTGCTTTTTGATCATGTTTAGTAATAAATAAATTATCTAGCCTCTGTTTTGTTTGTGTTTTTGTGTTTAATTAGTGTTTGTGCCAAGTAGAACCGTTGGGAAGACTTGGGGAAAGTCTTGTTGAACTTGCTGTAAAAAACAGAGACTTTAGCACTCACGAGAACTGCTGTCATTTTTATTTGGAGAGTGCTATTTAGTTAATTCTTTTTGCATAGATAAATTCCTTACGTCCAGCAATTTATTTTAGAATTTTTGGGGTTCCAGATCTTGCGCTAGCTACAGATTACTACAGACTGTTCTGTTTTTGACAGATTCTGTTTTTCGTGTGTTGTTTGCTTATTTTGATGAATCTATGGCTAGTAAAATAGTTTATAAACCATAGAGAAGTTGGAATACAGTAGGTATAACACCAATATAAATAAAGAATGAGTTCATTACAGTACCTTGAAGTGGTCTTTTGTTTTCTTTCGCTAACGGAGCTCACGAGATTTTCTACTTTAAGTTTTGTGTTGTGAAGTTTTCAAGTTTTGGGTAAAGATTTGATGGATTGTGGAACAAGGAGTGGCAAGAGCCTAAGCTTGGGGATGCCCATGGCACCCCCAAGATAATCTAAGGGCACCTAAAAGCCAAAGCTTTGGGATGCCCCGGAAGGCATCCCCTCTTTTGTCTACTTCTATCGGTAACTTTACTTGGAGCTATATTTTTATTCGCCACATGATATGTGTTTTGCTTGGAGCGTCTTGTATTATTTGAGTCTTTGCTTGTTAGTTTACCACAATCATCCTTGCTGTACACACATTTTGAGAGAGCCATACATGATTTGGAATTTGCTAGAATACTCTATGTGCTTCGCTTATATCTTTTGAGTCATATAATTTTGCTCTAGTGCTCACTTATCACTACAAAAAAAGACACATCCGTGACATTTTGGGCCGAACAATTTTTTTTTCTATCATACATATGACACTTCTATGACGATAATTGTGACAAAACCCGATATCATCATAGATGTCGTGGGCTCCTACTTCTATGACAAAAAATCATGACAGAAAATGGGCTTTTCGTCCTGGGCGGGCCGGAGACGCAGCTGCATGACATTCTTTGGGCCGTCCATGGTGGAAAAAACCGTGGTAGAAGCGAGGGCGAGGAAAATTTCAGGGAGTTCCCCGTTACGGTGGGAGCTCGGGGGCCGAGCGATGCGCGTTTCTCTCATACACGTACGCGCATGTGTGTGAGGCGTTGGCTCTAACTGAACCCGAGCGAGGCGTTGGGCTCTAACTGAACCCGAGCGATTGCACTGCAGGCTACACATTACTGAACCCGAGCGATCGATCGATGGCTGTTAACCGAACCCGATCGAGCGATTCCTTCGCTACTGCTGCTAACTGAAGCCGATTGATGCTGCCTCTGGATGAACAGTGAGCGTTGCGGGGGGGGGGGGGGGGGGTTGGATGAACAGTTCCCGGTGGGGGTGGATGAACAGGACCCCGTGGTGTTGCCTCTGGATGAACAGGACCCCAATCAATCAAGCCGGTTGGGGCTGGATGAACAGGACCCCGTGGAGGGCTGGATGAATAGGACCACCCCGTGGAGGGCAGGATGAACAATAGACGGTGGAGGGCAGGATGAACAGTAGCCCGTGGAGGGGTGGTTGAACAGGAGCCCGTGGAGAGGGCTGGTTGAACAGTAGCCGGTGGAGTAGCGCGCGGTGGAGGCTGGATGAACACGAGCCCGTGGATGAACAGTCGTAGGTGGAGGCTGGAGGAGGTCGACGGTGGATGAACAGTAGCTCGTGGAGGCTGGAGGGGGTCGACGATGGAGATGAACAATATCCGTGGAGTTCCGTTTTGCGGTACGCCACACCCCTCCTGATGAACAGGACCCCTGTTTCAACCGTAGCGCTCCAACACAAGTCCGTTTCCTCCATTTTGCGGTACACCACACCCCTCCCGATGAACAGGACCCCCGTTTCGACCGTAGGAGATCCGTTTCGTCCGTTTTGCGGTACGCCACACCCCTCCTGATGAACAGGACCCCTGTTTTGACCGTAGGAGGTTCGTTTCCTCCGTTTTGCGGTACGCCAGACCCCTCCCGATGAACAAGATCCCATTTCGAACATGGCCGGTCGAACACAAGGCCGTTTCCTCCGTTCTGCGGTACGCCAGGCCTCGTTTCCATCGCCTGTTCCGTCCAAGCCCTCCCGATGAACACGACGCATTCCATTGCCTCCCGATGAACACAACGCATTCCGTTGCCTCCCCATGAACACGACGCATTCCGTTGCCTCCCCATGAACACGACGACGACGCTGTTTCTCCGTTTCGACCCAGCCATGTACACAAGCCCTGGCCGTACGTATGCGCGAGTAGGCGTTCGAGACCCCGCCCATATGTACACATACGTGGCCGTATTTTCTTTCTTGCACCCTGGCCGCTGCACGTACGTGTACATGCTACATGCGCGCCTCTACTACGACACGTGCGTGCCTCTACTACGACATGTGCGCGCCTCTACATCGACCAGTATGTACGTATACGTTCGCGACCAGAATGACAACGCTACATACGCTTTGACCAGGTGGGTCCCGACTGTCATACACTTCCTTGCCTGCGAAGATGTAGCTCGTGGGTCCCAGCAGTCAGGGGGTGAATCGTTTTTTTGCCCGGACACACTTCCTTGCATGTGAAGATGTAGCTGGTGGGTCCCAGCAGTCAGGGGGAAACGTTTTTTTGGCCCGTCCGGTGGGTCCCAGCTGTCAGGTGGAGGAATCATTATTTTCTGTGTAATAAGGAGGCACTTCCTTGCTGCGGCCGTGGACCCAGCTGTCAGCCTCTCCACGTACAGTCCACGTCCGATGGAAGTCGTTCCTTGACCACGTTGACCACGCCGCGCCGAGAGCACCAGGGCGGTGGACGACGGCGAGGCCTAGGAAGGGGACGACACGGAGGCAAGGAAGACTCGGCAGTTGTTTCCCACGCGGAGGGGAGTACGACTGTACGAGGGTTTACTGGTTCGTCTTCCGTCGCCGGAGAATAACAGCAGGTGTGGGTGAGTAGAGGGATGGCTAGGCCAGCGATGGGAGTACGGTCGGGTGGTGAGGCTTGCGCGGCAGCACAGCCGGCTGCAAGGAGGAGGGAGCAGGCAGTCCCGCCGGTGCTTGTTTGAGCGGCTGGAGCAGGAAGAGCAGAGATTGAAGAAGCATGACGGTCGTTGGATGGACATCCAACAGTCAGTGCTTGTGCGTCAACCTTTTTTTAGGAAAGCCTCAAATCTGTGGAAAACATCATACAACCCATCTGCCATTATTTCTAATAATTTACAGTCCATTTGCTAATTCTTAAGGTTTTTTTGGAGCCCATATTCTTTTTGTTAGCATTATAGCCCATATTATGGCAACGGTTAAAAAATTATACGAAATTTTGCATATTTCGGTGCGGTCCGAACTGTTTTTAATCCCGAAATTTCGACTCACATTCAAACTGATTTTAAAAATAAATGTATATCAATATAAAATCCAACAAATTCTCCACGCATAAAAATTAATGTAATTTAAAATCTTGAAATGAAAAAAAGATATTTGAAACTAATTGCCGATTTGATGTGTTTTAAAAATGTACAACCCATTTCTCATTACTGATGGGCCATTTTCTGGGCCAACCAAATGAAAGCTCTCCCCGTCTTGAAAGATTTGCAGCCCAACAGGCCTGACAAAGCGACTTACTTGGAAAATCACAAAAAAAACTGGGCTGTGGCCGTGGACCCAGCTATAAACCTCTCCACGTACAGTACTCTTTCGATGGAAGTCGTTCCTTGACCACGTTGACCACGCCGCGCGGAGAGCACCACGGCGGTGGACGAGGCGAGGCCTAGGAAGGGGACGACGCGGCAGTGGAAGCCCGCGCGGAGAGGACTACGAGGGTTCACTGGTTCGGCTGCGGTGTGAGGCTGCCATCGCCGCAGGGCCTGGCCAGCGGTGGGAATAGTAGGCGGCGGTGAGGCCTCTGCGGCAGCACAGCCGGCCACGGGAGGCAGGAGCATGCGGCACAACCGACGCTGCTTTGGGCGGCTGGAGCAAGAAGACCAGTGGTTGAAGAAGCACTACGGCCGTTGGATGGACATCGTACGGTCACTGGAGCTAGAATCGTTCATATTGACTAAGTTGACAAAGCCCTTCGTCCCCATCAACTTAGTAGGCCCACAAGTCAGCCTCCCAGCAAGGTGGGTCCCAGCTAGCCGGGGGAGTATTCATTTTTTTGTGCGTAATAAGGAGGCACTTCCGGTGGGTCCGAGCTGACAGCGGGGGGAGCGTTTTTTTCGCAAAATACGGTGGCCCGTCCGGTGGGTCCCAGCAGTCAGGGGGAAACGATTTTTTTCACAAAATACTGGTGGCCCGTCCGATGGGTCCCCGCTGTCAGGTGGAGGAATAATTATTTTCCGCGTAATAAGGAGGCACTTCCTTGCGGCTGCCGTGGACCGAGCTGTCAGCCTCTCCACATACAGTACTCTTTCGATGGAAGTCGGTCGTTGACCACATTGACCACGCCGCACCGAGAGCACCACGGCGGTGGATGACGGCGAGGCCTAGGATGGGGACGACGTGGAGCCGTGCAAGACGCGACAGTGGATGACCACGCGGAGAGGAGTACGAGCGTTCACTGGTTCGGCTGCGGTGTAAGGCTGCCGTCGCCGCAGAATAACAGGGGATGTGGGTGAGTGGAGGGATGGCCTGGCCAGTGGTGGGATTAGTATGGGGGCGGTGAGGCCTCCGCGGTAGCACAGCCGGCCACGGGAGGCAGGAGCAGGCGGCACGACCGACGCTGCTTTGGGCGGCTGGAGCAAGAAGACCAGAGGTTGAAGAAGCACTATGGCCGTTGGATGGACATCATACGGTCACTGGAGTATTGACTAAGTTGACAAAGCTCTCCGTCCCTGTCAACTTAGTAGGCCCACAAGTCAGCACAACAATATGGTGGGTCCCAGCTAGCAGGGGGGTATTCATTTTTTTGGGCATAATAAGGATCCACTTCCTTGCGTGCTAAGATATAGCTGGTGGGTCCGACCTGTCAGCGGGGGGAACGTTTTTTTCGTGAAATACAGAGGCCCTTCCTGTGGGTCCTAGCTGTCAGGTGGAGGAATCATTATTTTGCGCGTAATAAGGAGGCATTTCCTTGCGTGCGGCCGTGGACCCAGCTGTCAGCCTCTCCACGTACAGTCCACTTCCGATGGATGTCGTTCATTGACCACGTTGACCAGGCCGCGCCAAGAGCACCAGGGCGGTGGACAACGGCGAGGCCTAGGAAGGGAACGACACGGAGCCAGGGAATACTCGGCAGTTGTTTCCCACGCGGAGGAGTACAAGGGTTTACTGGTTCGTCTGCCATCACCGGAGAATAACAGCATGTGTGGGTGAGTAGAGGGATGGCTAGGCCAGCGATGGGAGTACGGTGGGGCCGTGAGGCCTACGCGGCAGCATAGCCGGCCGCGGGAGGAGGGAGCAGGCAGTCCCGCCGGCGCTTGTTTGAGCAGCTTGAGCATGAAGAGCAGAGATTGAAAAAGCACGACAGTCGTTGGATGGACATCCAACAGTCACTGCTCTCATGTGTTGACTAAGTTGACAGGGTGTTGCGTGTGCGTCAACCTTTTTTTATGAAAGCATACACGTCAACCTGTAGTAGGCGCACAAGTCAGCCTCAAATCTGTGGAAAACAGCATACAACCCATCTGCCATTATTTCTAATAATGTACAACCCATTTGCTAATTCTTAAGAAATTTTTTGGAGCCCATCTTCTTTTTGTTAGCATCACACCCCATATCATGGCCACGGTTAAAAAGTATACGAAATTTTGCATATTTTGGTGCAGTCAACTGTTTTTAATCCAGAAATATCGATTCACATTCAAACTACTTTGAAAAATAATTTATATAAATATAAAATCCAAATAATTGTCCATGCATAAAAATCAATGGAATTTAAGATCTTGTAATGAAAAAAATGAAACTAATTCCTGGTTTGATGTGTTTTAAAAATGTACAGCCCATTTCTGGGCAAACCGAATGAAACTCTCCTCGTCTTGAAAGATTTGCAGCCCAGCAGGGCCGATAAAGCAAGTAGGCCTTGTTTGGGTATTTCTTAAAAAAATAGAACTAGGCTAGCCATTTTCAGCAAGAAAAAAAATACAACTAGGCTCATGATGTGGTAAACATAAATAAAACCCTGGCTAGACGGGCCACAGCCCCCGCACAGCCCCGTTGTTACCCTGATCCATCGCTAAAACTAGTATAAATAACAACTTCTTGTTCCTCAAAAAAACTGCGCGACTTGCTGGGTCCCTGGTGTCAGCCGCTCGTAGTGTAATTCTCTCGTTTATTGACTACTTGACAATGGCGTGAGCCCCAGATGTCGAACCATTAGGAGGAACCATATTTTTGGGCTTGTACTATAGAGGCACTTGCTTGTGTACTGCCATGACGCTGGTGGGTCCCTACTGTCATCCTCTCCACGTACAGTCATCTCCTTGTTCCTCTCGGTTGTTGACGACGTTGACAACGCAAGAGGGCGGCGCACCGCGCATGGCAAGCGAACCAAGGCCGCAAGGCGGAGGACGACGGCGAGGCCTCGGACGGAACGAACAGGAGCCGTTGAAGATGCGCCGGTCTAGTCACAGGCGGAGGGGAGTACGAGGGTTGACTGGTTCGGGCGCGAGTGCGTGTTGGGGCTGACGTCGTAGGAGAATAATAGGACGTGTGGGGGAATAGAGGGAGGGACTGGCCAACGTTGGAGGGTACGTACGGTAGGGAGGCAGAGGCGCACCCAGCCATGGGAGGCGGGAGCAGGCGGAGCCGACTGGGTGGTTTGGTTTGGGCGATTGGAGGAAGAAGAAGACAAGAGATAGAAGATACACGAAAAATGTTGGATGTCAATCCAATGGCCGGTAGGCAGAATCGTTTGTTGACTGGCTAGTAAGTCGACACCACCTTGGATAGGCTATTTCCTCGCGGGTCCCAAATGTCAGAATCCAAATCTGTCACGGTCATGAAGCCTTTCCTATGAAAATTTACAGCCCATTTGATGTGCTAGTTCGAAATAAGTTTGTGGGTGCTGGTGGGGGCTAATCACTTGGCTTCTGTAATGCACAGTGAGCTCAAGCAGACGGCGAGAGTGATGTTATTTCCCTTGGTTTGGATTTGTTACAATATTTCACTCTAAATTAAACGAATGGCAAGCCATTTGCCTTGTTTCAAAGAAAATATGACAGCCACAGCCGAGTTGAAAAGGGCAGGAACATCTAACTCCAGCTTACAAACTGTACAAAAGCACGAGGGTTAATTGTTCATCAGGTTTACAAAAAAAACCAGATTGAAAAGGGCAACAACATCTAACTCCAGCACTATTTTCGGCAGTCACAGTCAAATGGATCGGTCAGGTCCATAGAATGAACATCCTGGGTCGTAAAATTTACTGGATTATGACCACAATATGTTGTAAATAGAAGCCCGACATGTTCAGCATCTCTTTTGCCCACCTGAAACTCCTTTTTTTGCTCTTCGACATACCCATCCGTCAAAACCATGCTGCTGATAAACTTAAGCCTGATGGACAATAGTAACCTCGCATTCAGCAGGAAGAATGTGACAAATCTTGTGTTTGCACGGTTGGCTACATATCGTTCTAGCGTTATTGTCTTCAATCGAATCTCATGAGAAGTGAGAAAATCCCGATGCTTACGAATCCACCGATTGGTTATAACTTTCTTACCCCGTCCTGTTGCCTAAATAGACTTGAAGATTGAAAACAGTTAAGGTCTAAAAGAAGAGTGTCGAAAGAGCAATAGCTGAACGGTTAATTCTAGTACACTATATGTGGGCTTCCAATGTGCGTGAAATTATCACCTTTATATACAACTTCTCCAGACATGGAAAGCATTGCAGCAAGCCAATAATCTTGTTCAGATCAAAACTATTCATTTGGATATATAAGATCTTGACAGAATCCAGCACCATTGATAGGCCATCCATGGAGAAACTCTTCATTGAGCATAGAACATAATATTAGTACAAAATGTGTACTCCAAGATGATATATAAATTATGCGTAGAAATTTAAAATGCAGCTTGTGGTTACAAGTGTAGATGATAATATAAAGTACCTGAAGAACTGTGGAGCCAAACACCATATTGAAATGAGCACAGAGATCATGTATTACACCCAAGGTCTCCAGTTTAGGCGCAGAGTGGACGGTTATTTGCAACGGTGAATAACTAGAATCAAGGATCAACCTTTGAAGTGAAGGGGCATCTTGGATGATGAGCTGCCTTCCGACAAAAGAAATTCCAATTCTTACAAGGTTAGGCGACTTTATTTGGAGATAACCGATTCTAACTGTGAAAACAAGCACCAAGCACTCCAGCGCAGGGCAACTGGAGTGGATGATGCTGTGCAATGAGGCCTCCGATATACGAACCCGCACAAGTGAAAGTTTCTTGAGAAATGGGAGTCGAAGGTTTAGTACCAGATTGTCTGGTAGGTAGCACTGCGCAAAGGTGGCGGTGTGGAGAGAGGACGAAAACCCCGAGATGAACATCGGTGCTGAGGGCACAAGTTCATGGCGTTCGGTATGTGGTATGTGATTTCCAGGGGAATAGTAGAACTCAAGCAGCTGTAGTTCTGTGAATTCAGGGGATTCCAGCCAGACATCCACCGTGCAGGGCATGGTATGCTTGCTCAGGTAGCATGACGGGATGTAGAGGCTTTGAACAGAGCCCTGGTGGGAGGAGATGGTGGCTCTAGGGATTTCAAAATCATTGAAGAGAGATAGCTGACGACAGTCGAGATTAAGGGGAACGGCGCGCCATAGAGGGCGCCACTGAATTGAGAGGACTTGGGTGCGGCAGCAATCCTTGGTGGGGAGAAGCGAGATGATCTCCCCAAGGATGGCGTCCGGGAGATCGCTGATGCGGTCCACCCGAGATTCTACGGGTTCCTGGGATCCGGTGGGGCGGGGTCGCCGCTTCTCCCCACGCTGCCGGGTGTGGGATCTACAACAGGTGTCGCCGCTGGCGGGAGCCTCATCTTCTTGGCGCTGGGATCAGCCGACTCCATTTTTCTCGAGGGCGTCGCGTCGCGCTCACAGATTTGAGCAGAGTAACGAATGACGAGCCTAGTTGTAGTGCGAGCGAAGAAGAAGGGGAGCTGGGGGTTTTCTGTAGGAGTGAGGAAGAAGGGGAGCTGGGGTTTTCTGTAAGAGTGAGGTGAGTAATTTGGGGGTACGAGTGGAGCGAGCTGACGTGAGGTGGGTGGGAGCGAGGAGGAAGAAGAGCACCCAGGTTTTTGAATTGATTTTACTATTTACTAGTGTGGATGGGCTATTTGGTCTTGGGACCCGAGAAACAATTACTACTAGTACAGTGGAGACACTCTACAGCTACCCAGAAAAACAATTACTACTAGTACAATGGAGACACTCTACCGCTTCTGGCTCCTCCTAGGTCATTGAAACGTCTCCCTCTACTGAATGCCGTTATACTTTTGTTCACTGACATACGGGCCATGCAGCGCGCGGGCCCAAATGCCATCCACCAAATTAGAAGGCAGTATGCAGGCGGAGAGTCACCCCGGTCGTAGCGCGGCAGTAACGAGCCGTCGTATCACAAAACCCCACCTCCCCGCAGTCTAAGTTTGACGGACGAAGCAACCATCATTTCACTCTTTGCTGAATCCCCTTCTCCCTCACCGTATTCAAGAAAGGCAACACTTGCATATGCCACTGTTCTTCTGTCCGAACGAAGGGAAGGTAAGCAGATCTGTGATGTTGGTATATTTTCGTTCAGAGGAAAAAAAGAACTTTTGCAAAGCAGTAACCGATCCTCACTCTCTTTTTTGTTTCATTGTCATTGCGATTGTGTTTTCCTTTTAGTGGACTCCTAGTATTCGTCAGTTTCATGATGGACCAAGCAGAACCAGGCAAAGATCTGCTGAAATTGGAGCAGAAGCGGGAGGCTGATCCCCACGAGATAGAGAGCTCCAAGAAGATGGAGGCAACCATCGAGGAGACCCCAGATACTGAGATGGTCAACGCCCCGTTTGAGGTTACAGCCCCCGTGGCACTACAGGAGCAGTTTCCCCCCTTCAAGGATGTGTCCCCCCCACTGAGCTGCCCAAGGTGATTTCCTTCTTTGCCAATCTCGATTGTGGTTTTTCATCTAAGTATGTGGTGATTTTGTTTTAGAGAAGGTAGTATGTGCTGATTAATAATGCAAAATTTTATTAGCTTCGATGTCATGGTATACGTAGTGGTTTAAATAACTTGTGTTTCTTATACTGAAAAGTAATTCATAATTTGTTTTTGTTTCAATTAGAGCCCTGATGCAGACAAGGATTGTGTGGTTGTACATGTCACTCTCTATGAGGCGGACGACCTGAATATACGCACTGGGAAAACAGAGTTCTTAGGCTGTTAGATCCTGGAAGCCATTTGCGGTTATACCAATGAAGAGTTGTGTTCCAGCCTCACTGTTGTTAGGCGTGTTGTCCAGGGTGTACTTAAGCACAAGAAGTTCAAAGCTACTCCTTCATTTGTGAGGAATACTGTTCTTGTCAAGCTTACGCAGGAAGATGACGTGGCATGCCTCCACAAACAAGTTTATCAGTGGCAAGGCCACAAGGTTGTCTTCATGAAGGTTCACAAGATTGAGCTGCTGCGGGACATCCTCGATGATGTTCATGGCAAGGTCCGTCTTGTGTCCAGCCCAAATTAGATCGAGGCATGAAATAGTTGCCCCAGCTAGTGTTTAATAGTAGTTTGGATTGTGTCTAATTATCCGAACCTTGCCTGTTATCGACCTCTCTGGGGCTAGTACTCTGTTTGAATCCGTCTATGGGAACTGCTGCTACTTTTGTGTGCCCGTGAATTATGTGAGAAGCATTGTAATTGTTGCCGAAACAGATGCGTCCTCACTAGTTTTTTCATGAATATGGGATGGTAAGACATAAGTTGTCACGGTTTATCATACGAGCAGTGTGTGTTTTGATGAAATAGAGCACTCGTTCGAGAACCGTGCGCCGACGTATACATAAGTACTTGTAAACACTGTTGGTGCCACCCCACTTGTAAGCAGTTGTGCAAAACACGGCACATTGGCTCAGCTGCTTCAACACTAGGCTATCGACCAGCTAACAATCAACAATCTGCTGTCTGACATATTAGCAACTATGTATCTTGTTACAGTGGTTCATGCAGTTAATTGAGGCCACAATGTAATAAATTCTGAACGTTCACACGCTAGTCCAGCGCTCATGTGGAACACTCACATTAAACTCGTCTTCATAAAAAACTTGAAAAGCATAAGTTAAGCAATTTTATACATCTCAATGATTCATAGAACATAACAAACATATACTAGTTCACAACAAAAGACAAAGTTGTGAGAAGGTTTACAAATCAGGAAAAAACAAGCAAGGCTTCTCTCTGAGCAAAGGGTCTCCCAGCAGGCTTAAATTGCCTGGAGTTCACTCTGGTTTTTTCTTATTGCCACCATTCAGGGTTAGGTTATCTCGTTCCAGAATAACCAATTATAATTGTGGTCTCAGCTGGAATGCTGAACTGAACCATGTAGTGTACTGACCAGCTGAAATGCTTGTGCATTCCACTAAATTTAAGCACCACTATTTGCAGAAATAAGCAGACCACAATGCCTCTTCTCCGCGCAGCTGTCCAAAAAACCGCGTGCAGTCGTGCCAGCTCGTCCTTGGTCCATGGATGAACTGGTAGAAAGTGCATTCCGGACTAGGATGCAGTTGTTCTTGCTCGTCCCTGCACTGCAATCAGGAAGTAAAACATACGAATCAGCTTCTTTTAGATTGCGTTGGTCATTCTACCTTAGTTACTACCAATGTAGGGATACCTTGAAGACGGGAGGTTAGACGACGGTAGCGAGGGATATCCATCTCATTTTGCGCAGTTGTACTAAAACTGAGGTGTGTGCTTTTGATTGCGCGGATAGAAACGATACGCAGACAGACATCTCGAAACGATATGGAGACAGACATCCCTGTTTGCGCAAATAAGAAATACGGTTATTTAAACAGTGACAGATATTACTACTTTCCCCCGTTTCCTCTTAGAACCAAGTCCTAGATTCATGCTACAGCTTTCCCACTTTCTTCCCTGTTTGAACCAACACTTTGAGTCGACTGTATGAAATAGCTTTACTTCTAAACTACTACTACTACTATAATGCGGCAGTTTTGAAATTGGATTTACCACTCCATCTTCGGTTCTCCCGCCCAAACAAGCATTGGCTCAAAATCCACCGTTCATTTCCCCTCTCATGCATATCACTGCCGTCCATCAAACAAAGGATGACATGATCTGACGGCTAAGAGCTGCCGGATTCGCTCCCGCTCCTTGTGCACATGGCCGACTCTGCTCTCCAAGTAAACAAATAAAGAAGTCCCCGTTGAATCTCGATTGCACCTACTGAAGTTGAGAAATGTCTAGAAAAACTGCTGCCACCTCCTCACATGCAAGTATGACAAGTTGGCAAATAGCTAGCACATTTTGGTTCCCCATTGTCTCCTGGGAAATAAACACTCTACTACTAGCTTATTTTTTTAGATTACTGTAAAAATGGATTGTTTAGATGCCGCTATACTGCAAAGTTTACACTGTTCACATAACATAACATTGCATGGCTGATGCTAGCTAAAGTTTTATTCTGCTTCATCGAGAAATGTAATATTTTTATTATTCGCAGAAAAAGTGTAATATTTTATTTCAGTCATACATAAGCTATACCTCAAGCTAATACAGGACATGAGTGTCTGTCAGACCTAAATGACTTATTTAGTTGCACAAAATAGTCCATAAACATGCATGTAAACCGTCAAACAACTCGGGAACTATACATCAGTGGAACCCAGGAAACATCATATAATAAAACTACAACTTTTATCTTGTAATCAAATTCTTACTTGGAACTCAGTTTGATTTGTGCAAGTGATTTGCTTCTTATTTCAGAATAGTCCTTAGATCATGCAAACAAACCCACTATGATATCTACTCAAGATACGAGTACCCATTTCTCTCTCTAAAAAGAAGGTATATGGGTATCTATCATACAGAACATACGTGCAAAGCACGTGCCTTAGTAGAAGTCTAGGTGGCTTTGGAACAACGGACAGAAGTAGAAAAGGATCCACACGAAGGGAGCTGGGGCAGTAGAGCAAGGCAGGTTTCGAAGGAATATATACCTGAGGGTCGTCGGCATGTCGCAAAGATGGCGTCGGGAGGCCGCATCTTGGCCACAATACCGCAGGGAGGAAGAATGGGTCGGAGGCCCTCCCGAGCCGGCGCTCTCTCGGAGAGAACGGCACGGCCGCCAATCAGGACATGCGGGCAGCCGTTGGTCTCCTCCCTCGCCGCCGACGACAGCGTGAACGATGCACCTACACCCCTGCCCCGGTCAAGGTTGTCCGGCCGGATTTGTGACCAGCCGTGAGCTGAGAGAGAGTGTGGCCACCTATGTGTTGCTTAGATCTGCAGAGCATGAGAGAGTGAACGAGAGGAACCCTAGTAAAGCAAGCGCTAAGGCTCCTGCTTTTATATATAGTGGAGTGATTTTGTTGTACCAGTTTCAAAAAAATGCGCTCCTGCGTGTACCCGCGAGTGGGTGTGAGAGAACTAGTGCGTGCGTGCATCGCTTCTCTTCGTGAGAGTACAATATACTATGCCCAAAGAACGTTCGCCGCAAGAGTAATAGTACAAGTGTGTGACGTGTGAGCTAAAATAAAATGTGCGCGCCATCTTTTGTTTTTTTAGAAGTTCTGAGGGTAGGGTGTGAAGAGCACATATGTGCGTGACGTCTACCTGCATATAGACGGTGGGTGCGACATGCGAGTCTACAAGAGGACTCAGGAGAGTCGTGACTCGCGAGGGTGTGTGTGCGTGAGAGAGAGGGGGGCACGTATCAATGCAATGCATGTGTCCGTAAATCATTATCTGACAAACGTTCACCACAAGCCTTTTCCCGACGAACGCCGTAAGGACCGTTAGATCGGCATCCGACAGTGTCAGTTTTGCCATGTCATTTAACAGAACAGCCACTCCTCCTACACACAAATCTTCCACGTGAGTGTTAGCAACTGCCGTATGCTCCCTCCGTTCCGGAATGCAGTGCATATAGCTTTATTGAAAATTCGAACCTCGCAAACTTTTACCGAGTTTTCTTGTACCAAATTGCACATGTAGAATACCATGTATATATCATTTCATTCATCTTAGAGAGGTAACTATAAAGTTGGGTGAGGAGTCTACAAAGAAAGACCATCGTATCACCCGCAACAATTTCAAGCATCCTTTAGTGTCGAGGAATATCATAGGAACTCTATATGATATGTTTTTTATAGGATTTTTTTTCCTTTAGAGCCAATTGGTTCATAGGAATAGATTCATATACTCCACATTTCAAAGGAAATAAACATGATATCATTTCTATAGCTTTAGAGCCACTTGGTTCATATGAATGGATTCCTATACTCCCTTAATTTCAAAGGAAAATAAACATTAGCGTATATTCAATAGAAAAGTTCCTATGATATCAACCAAATTACATCACTTTTCTAATCCCTCCCCATAGGAATTGAGAAACATGTCATCTCTAGATTCAATAGAAAAGTTCCTATGACGTGAACCAAATGACATCTCTTTTCCAATCCCTAGTCATAGGAATTGAGATGCTCCATGTCATCTCTTTCCCTACAACTTCCATGTATACATCTTCTATTCCTAAATAGATAGTACAACCCACTAGTAGCTTTTTTCCAAAACATGCAACTATGGCACACGAACTATATACTGTGCCAATAACTTCGAAAGATGGTCGCTGGATGAAGCTAACCCGACAGTGCAGAGATAGGCAAATCCAAGCACTACTGGCCGTTGGATATCATCAACATTCCACCAGATCTGCCACATGTACAATTTAGAAGACTCCATGGTTGAACTTAAGCATAATGCACAAACCTCAAAATAGAAGCACTTCTCCTTTGTTCTAGAATCTTCTGTATCATAATTGATTATTTTTTCTAAATGAATTGCCATTATTTGTTTTTTTACTCTATGATTTACTCCATCCAAAATAGATGACCCATCTTTGCACTAACTTTGTACAAAGTTAGTGCAAAGTTGGGTCATCTATTTTGGAACGGAGGGAGTACAATGCACAACCCCATGAATCTTAACATTTTTATAAAACTTATTGATTTTGAATGAGATGAACTATAAGAACTAAATGAACATCTACATCATGCATATATGACTCAAAACTTTACATGCTATAGTGCGTATTTATTCATAATTTGGTTTCGAAATCTCATGTGTTCAATACATGTGTACCTTACTACTCCCTCCGTTCCCAAATATTTGTCTTTCTAGACATTTTAAATGACTACCACATACTGATGTATGTAGACATATTTTAGAGTGTAGATTCACTCATTTTGCTCCGTATGTAGTTACTTGTTGAAATTGCTAGAAAGACAAGTATTTGGGAACGGAGGGAGTAGTTTTGAGTAGAGTAGCAAATTTCACGCGGCCCCGGGTATATCAAAATGCAGGGCCCATGCATCATTGCCTTTCGGTCGAACCTACGTCCACAATTTTTTGTACGTACTATATCTCCACTGGTCCCCGAACCCAAAATGCTGCCTCGTTCCCGTAAAACCAAGCGACCCACACATATTTAAGGCGTTGGCTTGAACCCGTTTACTACGACGTGGCCCCGCACGCCGTAGTACTCCTACAAACTGTAACATCCCAAAATTCTAAATTTTGGAATGTTATAATAAATAGATAGATTTGCTTGTTTGTTTGATTGTTGTGTGATTGATTGACTGAATGTGAGTGAAATTTGAAATTTTTGAAAGTTAAATGAGAGGAAATAAAAGGACTTTCCCAAACTTTCATTTTTCATTTATGATCTTCGTGAATTCAAATTCTTTTCAAATACAAAACCCTAGAGAGAAGATGACATGACTTCTTCCATTAAAATAAATGAAAGGGTGTTTGAAAATATTTGAATTCCATTTGGAAAACATTTCCAATTCAAAAACATCATGCAACTCAATGATTTTCATGAGAGAAGATAAAATGACTTCTTCAAAACATATGAAATATGAGTTGGGAGTTTGGAAGAATCAAATTCAAAGTCCTTTTGAAATTATTTTTCAATTTGGAGTTATTTGACTTTTATTCAAATTATTTTTCTCCAAAAAAATAAAATATATGGAAAATAGGGTAACATGATTCCCTACATCAGAAAATTGGAGAAAAATAAATTTGAATTAATTTTGGTATTTTTAAAATGATTTTACTGGATTTTACTAGAGCAGAAGCACTCTTTGCTTTATTTAAATTTGTGTGTATTTCATTTGACTCTAGAAAAATGTTCATGCTGTAGAAAATCTTTTTCTGAAAATTTTGATATATTATATGCCTATATAATATTTTACTTTATTTTCTTTTTCTTTCTTTTCTCTCTGTTATAAAAAAAATAAAAATATATGCTTTATAAAAAAAAGCTCTCCCCGCCGCTGAACTGGGCCGGCCCAACAAGCCGCGGCCCAGCCCAGCCGCGCTCGCCACCGACCCCGGGCAGGAATCCGGCTCCCGCACGGGAGCGCCGCCGCCGGAGTCCGGCCGGACATCGCGTCCGCCTCCCTTGCCTCCTCCCCACGCCTCCCCACCTATATAAGGCGAGGCCGGGCCTCTCTCTCTCTCCTCTTGAGCTGCGCCGCCACCCTCGCGCCAGCGCCACAGCCGCTGCATCTCGCCGCCGCCGTTGCCGCTCCGCCGCCGCCCTTGCACCGCACCCCACCGCCGCCTCCGACCGCCGCCGGCGCCCCCAGCGCACCCGTCGCCCCGCGCTGCCTCTCCCCGTGCGCCTCGCCGTCTCCTCCGACGACCAGAGCCGCCCGCAGGAGCCCCGCGCTGACTCGCCAGAGCTCGCCGGTCCGATCTGCTCCGCGAACCACCGGTTCTCTTCGAACCGCCGTGAACCGGTATAAACCGACCACGGTCTTTTTTTAGGTTCGGTTTTCTTAAAACCCTAGACTAGAACTGTTTTTTTGGTTTTATTAAACAGTGAACATCCACTATTTAGAACTAGTTAGCGAACGTTCGTTATTTAGTTTTTCCTTTTTCTGTTTATTTTCACCAGGGACCTATCTGTGATGATTTTAATTACAGTTTAGTCTCTGTGCTTCAATCAATCATTACTTTTCGCTCGTTTGTCCAAATCCAACGAAACCAGCGCTCATGTCTTCGTTATGATCCCCTCTATCCAATAATCCAACTCAAACATGTTTTTGAAAGTTTTAAAATTTGAATTAGATCAGATTTGTATTCAAACTTCGTTTGATCATAACTTGAGTTTCGTAACTCCGTTTGAGTTGATTCTTTTTGCAAATCGAAGGACTTGACCTGAACTTTCTGATAAGGCCAAATTCACATAATTTTGATACTGTTAGAAATTGTTTTATGTTGCAAGAGCTATTTTCTTGGTTTTGATGTTTTTCGAATCGACTTCTTCGATCTTTCTGGTCTTTTGAGTGATTGCTTATGTGTGGTTACTATTGCTTGCTTACGATAGATTGACCGGAGTGTGACGAGTAGAACTATCAAGAGTTATGAGTGCGAATCATCTTCATCAACATTGCTGGCAATTTCACACTTTGATCATATCCCTTTCATACCCAGCTTTTATGCATTAGTTTCACCCTCAAACATTGCATGGTTAGGATCTAATTAAATTGTGGGATGGGAAGTAGTTGAGGTAGTACCTATTACCTGTTTATTATCAAACCCTTGGGAGTTACTATTATGTTATGCTTACATTACCATGCTATGCTCGTAGACGTGGATTGGGTTTTTGAGAGTATTCATGACAGATGTGAGATTGTTAATTAATGGTTTACTTAAGGTGGCAACTTAGACACACATCTGGGTGGATTGAGGTACCTGGGTATTCCAGGATTGCCTGTCTAGGCACCTGGGTAGACCAGGATTGCCTGTTTTTTATGGACCGCCACCCAGGCTCAAAGGGATCATGAGATTTTTCATACTAGAAACTTCCGTGTGCAGCCACAAGCTATTATGGGCTCTAGCATAGTTGATTAAGTCGTGTGAACTCTTACAGGGTAGACTAGCAGATGTAGGGGAAAGTAGGTGTAACGGTCTATCCATCGTAAGGTGCTAGCGCTTCTGAAAGACTATGTCTCGGTCATCCGTCTTCTCAAACACCATGTAGTGTGAGAAACCAAACGGAGGCGATCGAGTCTTGTGGGGAAAAGTGCGCAAACCTCTGCAGAGTGTACAAACTAATCATGATTAGCCGTGTCCCCGGTTATGGATGTCTTGAGTATGTAGTACCTGGATTATCATGTGAATATCATCACGTTACTTTAAATGAATATTGTTGGGTTTTAATGATGATGCTTAATTGGGATTGAGAATGCTGTCAACCATTCTCAATGTTTAACAACCAACATGATAGTTAAATAAAAATTTATTCCTTTGTAGTAGGGAAAAATTGGCTTTTCGCAAAAACCTTATAACCATAGAGCTTTTCCACCAGCCATATATGCATGTAGTGATACCAATTATTCATCATTGCTCTACAGTGTGAATTTGCCAGTACATTCAATGTACTGACCCTTTGTGGCTGCAACGTCTCATGTTGCAGGATATCTTACGACGAGTAAGTGATATGTTAGGGTTACGATTTCTACACTCAACTTTGCCGTTGGTGTTCATGGGGATCCACAACCTTGTTACTTCCGCTATTTTGGATTGAGGTAATAGTATTTTACATTACTTATACATGTGATTTACCTCTGTATTAAATCCTCGAGTACTGTGTGTGTCAGCATACCGATCCAGGGATGACACTTAAGCACAGAGACTTGATCCATTCGGGTCGGGTCGCTAAACAAACCCTACCGCCGCACTCATCATTGGTTTTCTTCAAGAGGACGAGTGAAATGATGGTTGCTTCGTCCGTCCAGCTTAATGCGGGAAAGGTGGGGCTTTGTGATTTGACCCCTCGTCGCTCATTTTCTACTACTGCGGCGCTACGACCGGGGTGCCTCCAATTACAACCGCTGCTCCGAACTGTAATTTGGTGCATCACACATGGAACAGGACGGTGGATGAGCCACATGTCAGCCAAAGGGGTCCTGCTAAGTGTGTCGCCATTTTGTGTGCGGACTGACCCTGCTTGAGTTGCTACGCCAACACGACAGGAGCAACCTACCACTTGGTTTTGCTCCTTGGTGAATCCCGACTATATTGATCTAAAAAGATACGTGCTGAACTACCCTCTCCGTCTTGGTTTTTTTATTTTTAGGCGTCCCGGTTTATAGGGCCTGCACGTAGTTCTAGGTCATCCATTTGACTAACTAAATATGAGTTACTATGTCACAAAAAGTATATCATTGGATTCTTAAGTGGATGTAGTTGTATTTAAAAGTCGAGGGCGGGGCTTTTCCTGCGCGGTAGGCGGTGGGGCAGTTCCGGGTAGTCGGTTCAACAGAGACACGAGAAGACGAGGGAGTAGGCTGCTGCAAACGTAGGGCTGTGTGATTTGACGGCGAGTTACTGCTGGACAGGTGGGGCCCCGTGATTTGACTTGCCATTATCATTTTAACTGCGGCGCTACAACCGGCGTGAGTCTCCCAGATTCCTGACCACCTCCATACATGTGCCTCTCCCAATGCTCCACCATGTAGTAGAGGCTGGCTCTTGCATGAGAGCCCACTTCTCCACTTTTTCCTTGCCTCTCTTTCCTCCACATATGCAAAAATGCCATGTAAAGCGCACTATTGTACTTACTTTTACTTGCTCCTACAAGTGCTTAAGCTTGCCACATAGGCATAAAGTCTGATGTGGCAAGTTAATCAAGAAGAGAGAGACTAGTTTGGTGAACCAAGGAAGAAACGGTGCTAAGCACGTGTACCTAGGTGAAAAGACAATTTTGAATCTATAGCTAATTAAATGAAGCAAACTTAGCAACACCATTTCATTGGAAGAGGTCACTCCTTGGCAAATGCAATAAATACACGCGCTTAGCACCGTTTCTTCCTTGAGTACGAAGAAAGAGATAGAGAGGAGTAAAAAAATACACTTATAGCCAACCTTGTTGTAGTATGAGTGACTAAGTGATGACTATGTATGACATGCCAACATCAGATAGCCTAACGCACCGTGTTAAATCTCCAAGGGCGCGACCGCGCGAGCGACGCGACGGTCGTGGTAGGCGCGGCCATGATACGTGCTGCTGGCAGCCCTTGGATCTGAGATCAAACGGTCGCATGCTAAGTTGCTGAAAATTTGCAGAATAACCCTTCAGGATAGGATATTCACCCATAGGTCTAGAATCACGCCATGCAACCATTCGATCTCAGATCCAAGGGCTCTCGGAAGCCCGTATCATGGGAGAATGGAAAGCCACTACCCCGCCATTCGCACGCTGGCAGTTCGCTCCTACTCGTCCCCGCACGTCCTTCAATACTACGACGGTTTGCTCCTAGTCGTCCTGTCCATTCACATTACGGCAGTTCCACTAATCCTAAACCTCCTCCCAAATCCATGGCGTCCCAAATCTCCACGATCGGCGGTGAGTACAAGGTTAGAACCATCACCGGTGATGAGTTCGACGTCATCTACACCCGTTCTTCTGCGACGGTGAAAGGATGCCTTTCTCACTTCAGACGCATGTTCGAAAACTCAGATGATGAGTGGGTCGCTGGGCTAGATGTTTAGTACACCACAGTCCTGGGACGAGAGAAGGATCTAAAGGACGAAGAGAGGAAGAAGCCCGCCATGATCCAGGTTTGCGTACATAACGTTTGCTTGGTCTACCACATATGCCATGCCGACGTTGAGTGCCAGGATTTTAAGAACTTCCTCAAGGACAAAACAGTGAAATGCATTACTGTAGACTTTACGAACGACGAAGAAGTCCTGGGTCGGATAGGCCTCGTTGTAGGCAACCCCTTCGACCTCCAGAAGAATCGGATGGTGCCCTCTCGTCAGACTTCAATGCTGACCCTGGCAGGAGCCATGGTTCATCCTTCGTACGGTAAACTGGAGAAACCTCCATACACGTTTGATCGTCATGCATGGCAGCGGAATGTACTAGATATAGACCACATCCACTACGCTGCAATGGATGGCTACCTTTGTTTCAATATCTACAAGGGTTGGATGAAGAGCAACAACCAAGTGTGCGGTTCAAGCAAAGAAGTATCGGACAAGAGGAATAGGGACAAGGACGAAGTCGAGGACGTGGACGAGGACTCCGAGTAAGGTGGCAGTGTCGTTGCTCATGGTGGTTCTAAACTTCTAATGCAGTGTCTACCAGATTAGTTGCATAGTTTAATTTCAGGTGTGCTTAGTTTAATTTGAGGGGTGTGTTGTGCTGAGCCCCCAGCAGAACTATGTTATGTTTCTTCTCGTTACTTTAACTCTTCAGTATGTACATACTACTAGTATTACTTTAATAGAATTTAGCACCCCAATTAAGCATGTACAAGCTTTTTTAATAGTACTATATGCATAATTTGGCGACGAGCGCTCTCTATATGTACCACCTTTTTTTAATTTCAATTTTTTCTCCATGGCGCAATCCATCGATAGTACTACTGTACAAAAGTATACATTTTTAAAAGGCTAGAGTACTGTTCATCACATATATAGCCAGTTAAATTCTCAACCTAGAACGACGTGCATGCCATGTAGTAAACCAATACAGAGGAAGTATAGTAAAAATGAGGTGATTTTACCGAGCGATCAGCGGGGGAGCATGGCCTGTCATGCGGTCCCACGTGTCATGATGTACCAAGGCGATGCGCGTGTCCCTCTTGAGGCAGAAGCAATACTAGTACGTGGTTTGAGATGATGGCGAACCGAAGTGTGAAATAATGGTTGCTTCGTCCGTCTGGGGAAGTGCGGCATTGTGATTTGACGTCTCATTGCTCATTACTACTACTGGGCCGGTACGAGTGGAGTGCGTCCCCCTGCTGTTCTGCACTGTTATTTGGTGCTTGACACGTCGACCCGGTTGCTATATGTCCCACATGTCGGCGACAGGAAGTACAGAATTCATGAAAGGGAGCGTCGACGGAGGAGTATACTACAAAATTCATGAAAGGGAGCGACTTAGTTTTGGAAAAATCTGTTTTTACGGAGTACGTACCCACTAGGGTTTATAGGGCTCATCTAAAAAACATTCGTTTTTCCGTTTGATAAGTCTCAATTCTACTATACTAGTAGTAGTACCATTACATGTTGGATTTCGAGGTGCGTTAGATCACCCGACACAAGCAATGTCAAGAGGAAACTAACCAATGCATGTACAAGTTCATGGAAATTTAGTGTTCATTCATGCATTTGTTCTAATTAATGCCTCGGTAAACATAACTTCTTGAGAAAAATGAGCGTACTAATTACTTGTGCAAACTAAGAAATTAATTCGACCACTCACCGTCTACCTTGGTTGGAGAGATTTTGAAATTGAGCCATAAACTGGAAAGGAGGGAGTAGTAATTTTTGTCTCGATTACTATTTGTGGCCTTGTATAGATGCAAAATGTATTTTTATAGTGGCCTTGTATAAGTAAATGGAGGGAGTACTAACCAAAGTATGTAGTAGGGACGAGGAGTAAACGGAGGGAGTAGTAAAATTTTCTCCTCGTGCTGCGAGCCACCATGCGCGTGGGCGAGGGAGCGGGCGTAAGGCGTAGTAAGCAAGCTTCACCTCATCCTGCGAGCCACCGCGCCCGTGGGCGGGGGAGACGGCGTACTAAGCAAGATTCTCCTCGTTCCGCGAGTTGACGGGACACATCAAAAGTACTCCAGTGTATAGAGCCTTGCCTCTAAGGTAGGCCCCACATGGTTTGCCTCTTTTTTTAATTTAACATAAGGCGTCAAGTCACAATTTGTTTGTTCACCCGTGGTAGACGATCCTCCCTCCACCAAGTGGACAACCAATACACGTGCCAAATTACCACGTGGGCTGCCTTTTTCGTACAGAAATGAGCTCCACCGTGTACCCGCGCGGGTGTGGTTGGGAAAGAGACGGGAGTACGTGCGCCGTGCGTGCACCTCTTCTCTTCGTGCACGTCCCCCACCTACGTGGGTGTGTGAGAGAGAGATACAAACCTAGACATAATGTGCCGTCCATCCCCATGCCTCCGCCCAGTCTGACCACCATTCACCACCACGCCCCACTCCTCCTCACCATATCTCTCATCTTTCTCCCTCCATTTTTATATACAAGGGACCACTATCAAAATTACAATTTGCAGATATACAAGGCCACTAACACTAATCGATGCAATATTAATGGTGTTTGCCTCGTGGTACTAGCAAAGGAGGACATTAATTATCCCTTGCATGCATGCGGGAGTTTGTAAAAAAAATGCATCTTGATGTTTCGTGCAATGCACGGGCATCTTGCTAGTCCATGAAAACAACACATGGCATAATTCCACGGCGAACGAGGGATTTGAATCTATTGGGAGGGGCTGTTTGGATCTTGCCCGGGGTAGCCAAAATATTGGCGACCCTTTTGTCCACCGGTTCCTTTGCCACCGATGAACGAGGAATGGCTCGGGTGCTCATGCTGTCATGCATCCTCCAGCGCATATGTTGGAGACGAGTTCGCACGAGTTGTGTTTTTTTGTCCCATAACGCCGCCCGAGCCGCCCACAGACCAACAGGCGACCCGCAAATTACGCCATCCAACCGTAGCCCCACATTATGACAGCAACTCAACCAACCATACGAAATTCACGCAAACACGTAGACAAACAGATATTTCATATAAACAACGGCGGAAATCATATAAAATACCGGATTTTCATACAAACATGACGGATTTCACTACATTCAAATGAACTACACGGTGCTAGTTCTGGACAGCACAGGTATACAATACCTGGCCTAAATGGTCGCCCGCCGATTGATTTGTGTTCCTCATGTCCGGCAGCACGATCACCGGACTGCCGGGAGCCCTGGAGGTATATGCTTCAGCGTAAAGGATGGCTCGCTTCCCCACTGCCCAACTGATATCATTGGCTGGTGCCAAAGATGATGGTGGCCGACACCGGTTCGAGTTCATCACCGGCCACTACTTCGCCATGGCCGGCACCGGCTCGAGTTCATCCTAACATTCCCCTCTTCCATGGAGCCCATGCGGGGTCGACGAAGGTCCTCACAAAAAGGATTCGGCAAGACACCTGCTGTGTACACCGCGTCGCCTCCGCGGTGGCCTTCATGAGACCCAAGCGGCGGCGGCCTCCCGTGTTCTACTTCTCCTCGATGATGGCGGCGGACGCGGAGGCGCTGGCCACCGACTCGTCGCTCTCCGTGCACCCGGCTTCTATCGCTGCTTGCATGGCGCGGCCGCCGGCATGGGAGTCTCGGCCACAGAAATGGGAGACGTGGTACGAGGCGGTGGCGTGGACGGCAGCAACGACGCCCGTGCGTCGCTCCTCGTCGAGCTGGCCTAGAGCGGCGAGTTGCTGAACCGCACGCCGGGTTGGGGCGGCAACTGGCTCCGTCGGGCGAGGGGGGGGGGGGAGGTGGATCAGTGAGTTGCATAGCTCGTATCCGGCGGGCTACCCAGCCGGCTTGGATGCGGAATAACTACTCTTCGTAAGCCATTGTAAGAGTGGACAAAATGGTGGAGGAGATAGGGAAGCGGCAGAGGTGTGTGATTCTTGGCCGGCGTTTGGCCTCGTTTAAATAGGAGATTAAATAGATGGCGGACGGGAGGAGCTCGTCCTGCATTGCGTTTAACGCCGGCCGGTCATGAACGGACGTGTGTCCAGAGTGGGTTTCTCGGCTTCCACACAGGCGGGTTTCATGGAGGCGTTTGAATGCGGCACGGAGGCGTGTTCAGCCGGGCGTGCCACGAGTGGCGCCCTCGACTCTGACCTAGGACACCGCGCCGTTCTTCCACTGACATGTGGGCTCTTTGGGTGCATGGCATGCATGTGAGTGACCCAACGCAGGCAGCGCACAGCAGAGGAACCTTTGGTGGGCCAGGGCGGTCAGAAGCGGGCATTTCATAAACCGATGATTGTTCACTGAGTGTGACGTCATCTTCTTCATGTAGATAAGCCTACTATGTTGATAGCCCGTTCGATACGTTGTGATTCATAAAAACCGCTGCAAACATCAATATTCTGCTTATCACAGATAAGATTGATTAATACCCGTAACAATCCATGTCCTTAACAAAGGGTGCATGCACGTATAGGTTGAACATGTGTCTTGCCTCGTGTGCTGCGTGCATGCAGGCGTGCGAGTGTTGCGTGCGTGCAAGGGTATGTTTCAGTGTTGCATGCATGGGTGCGTACGTGCGTGTGTTCGTGAGTGCATGTGTATGTGTCAGTGTTGCACGCCAGCATGCGTGCGTGTGTACGTGTCAGTGTTGCACGCCTACATGCGTGCATGTCTTGCGTGCGTGTCTTGCGTGTGTGCATGTGTATGTGCGGGGTGAGGCCACACGTCAGTCGACTGACTTTTTCATCTCTGGTCATTATATTTTCCAGCCGTTGGATACGAAATCAAGAGCCTCCAGTTTATCATCAAACTCCACCCCCCTGAGCCGCCAACCACCACCGGCCGAACCGCCAGCCCCCGCGGCCCACCCGCCCTCCCCGAAACCACTCCCCACCGCCGGTCCGCCGGTGACTGCCAACCAGAGGTCTCACGACTTCGAATACCCACCGACCACTAATTTATTACCATTTTTGTCCTTCATATACGCGCTGACGGGTGGGCCCTATGGTAATGTGCGCTGCTGAATGTGGACCATTTGACTGGTCAATTGATCGTGTTATCAACAAATTACGGAGCTGTATGGTGAGCCAGTGACCGTATGATCACCCTAAAATGTACTCCTATTTTATTAACACAGTGCAGACTCAAACTACCATTTTTTTCTTTCATATATCGGCTGACAGGTGGGCCCCACGGTTACACGCCTCGATGGTGCAACACTAGTTGTGCCGCGTGGAACGTTTGACTGGTTAATTGATTGTGTCATCAACAAAATATGGAGTTGTACGGGTGAGCTAGTGACCGTATAATCATGATATGTATTTGTTTAACACGGTACAGACGCAAGGGCTCATATATACGTGCAAGCACTCACCGCTATAAGCGCACACACGCGAACCCTACCCCTATGAGTACCTTCGAGAGAGTGGGCCAGCATATATGATCTTGAGATTTTATGAAGTCACCATAGGTGCCTCGTAGTCGAGTGGAACGTCTCCTCCCACTGAACGTATGTCGCTGGAAAATACTGAAATTAACACAAGATAAATGCGAGCACCGGGACTTTAACCTTGGTGGGCTCGAGAAACCACTATCCTCTAAGCATCCAACCACATGTTGGTTAGCACGACAGAATGTATGTGGTGACCGTGATGAGCTTATTCTGAAGTCTAGTGACCATATCGTGCTTTCGCTTCAAATACAATGACCGTAAGTGTCGTCAACAAAATACGGAGCACGCATCAAATGCAAAGTTCGTCAGTGTCATCAACAAAATATGGAGACGTATCGTGAGCTAGATACCGTTGTACTATTGTATATGCTTATTTTCTTAGTGGCCGACTACGTGTGTGGTGTGGTGGGCACATCATTTCTAGTTGTGGTGGGTCAACATGAAGACTCATGGGTCGGTTCCATCCCGCGTCACATATAGGTTGGACCGAGACGTGTTATAAGAAGACCCATGTGGAGGACTCGGCGTACAACACGAAGCTACCAGAGTCGCAGAGGACTCTATCCCCACTGGTGATAAGCCGACTATATATGATTTGTAACCCTAGGCCCTTAGTATGTTATACAAGCTTGGGGGCTAGTTCGTCGATAGTATACACACACGCACAATGCCTGGTATTCACGTGTACTTTGTACACACCCCTATCACTAATATACAGTACCAGGAGTAGGCTCTTTCTTCAACTGCAATTGAATTCTAGCATGTGCATGTGTTTATTTCATATTATCGATCCATAGAGTGAGAGCGGTTTGAAATACAGGCAATGGATGCTTTTGCAATTCATATATAAAAATTAATTAGTGCACTTCATGTTGTTAGTGTGAAGCACTTTATACATTTGTCACTTGCATGGATACATTCCAAATTGCTAGCTACGAAATAGAATACATGTCGAATTCAACATAAAGGGGTTTCGAAGATTCGAATTCATAGGAAGTGCATTCATCTATTTGAACCCGAGATAATGGCATTTGTAAATCAGATGTAAAAGGGGGCATCAATCTTTGTTGTGAGTGTGAACATGCTATATATATATATTCATACACATATCTAACTTTTTTTTGCAACCAAGGAGATTATATCTGGAACCATGCATGAACTGAGGTAAGTTGCATATTTTTTAATATATACTCATGTACAATGTATATTCAAATGTACCCCCTCCATTCCAAAATAATCGTAGCTTTAGGATTTTCAAGAGTAAAGATTTGTGAAGTTTGACAAATCCTGAAAGTTCAATTCAAGAGAACCGAAAACGTTAATGCTTCTGCTCCCAAATATTGAATGAAGCGCCAAATAGGCCTCTGGTCACCGTGTAGGAAATTACTGTCCTGACTCTGGCCCGTGTAGCCTATCGGCCCGATGTCCAAAGGTCTAAACCGGGGTAGCTTTGTAACTTCACCAAGACGCCAGAGAAGCATTCATACGCCGTGGGCGCCTACCCATGCGCTCGGCCGAAATCTATCCCGCCCACATTTGGGACACCTGACATGACTGTCCTACCCCCAACCCGCAATATGCCCGAAATTTTAGATGGGGGGAAAGTTTGTAACTTTCCCCAAATTTCAAACAAGCGCGTCTCAAACTGAAACATTGTTCCCCCTTAGTTCCCCTCCTCCCTCCGTTTCCCCATTCATACTCCGTGGGCGCGAAAACACCCTCTCCACCAGCCGCGAAACCTCATCCTCCTCCGTACTCCACCCCATAGCGGCTAATCCACCGCCGCCCTCCTCCATCACGCCAGAGCCGGTACCCCGACGTCGTCGTCCAACACAACCGCAACCGCAACGCCCTCAAGGACTTAGCAGCTGAAGCCGAGGCAGAGCTGCCTCCACGACACCGACACCGACGTGCGCCGAATCAGAACCACTCCGACCATGCCGTCCTGCGCCTCACTGCTGCGGCTCCACTGTTGCAATCGTCCACCACACTAGAGCTGTTCCTGCTACACCATCGTTTGCCGCCTCGGATCTGCTTCCCCGCCGCCGATAGACGGCCACCGCACCACACTCAACAACTTGGCCATGGGTTCGTCCAAGGCTGCACCGTCCTCCACAACTTCTTGTTTCCGGCGAACAACAAGAAGATCGTCGGAAAAAACAGAAGGAGGACACAACACTGTCAGCAGAAAGAGGTACTCCTCTTCCCTTATTCATGCAAATCTTACGTCTCCGCTCACACCGTATTCATCCCACGAAAGAAACTAGTTGAGCGCTTCTTACTGCATCTTCTTCGTGATACTAAATGCACAAGGTTTCCTCCCTTTTACTATTTCACCTTTGCTAGAGGTCAGTAGCCTGCCTGGATTTCAATTCAGGGTCAGTCGAACCGCAATTAAAAGGAGTAGTACCAGCTTAGGCGCGCGGAGCACCTAGTCCGCATGTTCCCCGGGGAAGCGGTGCATCGGTGTCTATCATAGGGGTGTGGGGCGCAGGAGCTGCTTGCGCCCGATCTGGAGGTCGGCGGGGCTTGAATGAATGGCCGGGGGGGGGGGGGGGGCGGTGCCAAGCACGGCGGTGCGGTGAGGTCGAGGGGAGGGCGCAGGCAGGGGAGGAATACTGGGCCCGTGGTCGCTGGCGTTTCGAGGAAGATCGTCAACACTGACTCGCTGGAGGTAGATGAAGGCGAGCTGCCCGTTCTTTGTACATCAGACGGTGCAGAAAAAATGGACTGGCCTATTTGCTTTCAGTCGACTGTTATTTTCATAGAATCATGTAGTAATTTAGTGTGCCATGCATGTTGTAGAGCTATCATATGTGTCCCGTCATTTATTTCTCACCGACCTGCTATCTGCTACCTTTACACTGTACTAATTGTGCACACACTTCACCCATACTCACACTATTGTTTTTTATGCATGGGTATTTCAGACTCTGACGCAGTGTTGACGAATGTAGAAAAGAAAAGACAGAAGTCGCTCCAGTGTAATTTGAAGATAAGCACTAAGCGTTCCAGCGCTCTAACGGGTGCAGTGTTAGCAGTTGGAGACAGTAAATGTAGCTCTGCAGTTGATGATCTCAATTGCCACACACAACCATCCCAGGTGCTTGCTTTAACTTCGCGCTGTCAAATGTGGTTGCATGTTGCATATGGTGTCTAGCTTGTATTGCTTCCAATTTGGTTAAATTGCATCTGCTTACTTTACACATTATAACTTTGATAATGAAATGCCTTCCCGTTTTGATACATACTACATATGTCTATTAACCATGTTCGTACATCAAACTAATGCTCTTTTGTATCCCTCGTCAATCACTTATGATGAGACAGTCACCCGGGTGGGTTTCTGTGAGACGCCATACTCGTTTAAAGAGTGCAGTGTCATCCTCCCCACATGATTCTCAAGAAACAGCAAGGCTAAATGAAGATAGTCAACGTAGCTCTCTAGTTGATCACCGCAATTCCCCCACACCACCATCGCAGGTGCTTGCTCTTACTTGGCAGTGTGATATGTAGTGTTCATCTTACATGAAAGTAGTGTTCGTCAGTATCATGCATCAATGAGTTCTGAAGAGCAAATTTTATTCCTTTTTCTTGTGGGTTTGACTTGACAAGGCAAAATCAAGAAAGAGGAAGGAAAAGAGTAAGGAAGGCGATGATGGTGGTCCTCTGCAGCAACGTAAACGGAGCATCTGTACCGATTCTCCTTGTACTGATAGTGCATTACAAGGTCCAAGTCTCCGCTCCCCTACTCCACCATCCAAGGTGCTTGCTCTAACTTGGCAGTGTGATATCTGGTTGCATGTTGCATATGGTGTCTAGCTCGTATTGCTCCTAATTAGTGTAAACTGCATCTGCTTACCTTACACATGATACATGTGAATATGACACGCTTTCCTATTTTTGGTACATACTATATCTTATGATAAGGCACCTTTAAGTCGCCACTCTGATATTGGTTGTGTCTTGCATATGATTTCTAGCATGTACTGCTTCTAATTTGTTGAAACGCCATACATTTTGAACTTGGCAGAGTGATATTGGTTGCATCTTTCATATGGTGTCTAGCTTGCAGTGCTTCTAATTTGTTGAAATGCCTTCTGCTTAGTTACCACATCATAGGTGTGAATATGTCACACCATCCTGTTTTTCATACATATTCCATCCTTGCATCATGTGTTTGCCTTTCATCCGAGTAGTGTTCGTCAGTATCATGCATGAATGAGTTCTGAAGAGCGAATTTTATTCCTTTTTCTTATCGGTTTGACTTCACAATGCAAAATCATTACAGCTGAAGGAAATTAGTCCGATAGTGGATGATGGTGGTCCTTCGGAGCAACTCAAACAGGGGGTCTCTACAGATTCTACTCCGCCATCCTCCCAACAAGATTCACAAGACAACACAAGGCTGGACAGTCAACATAGCTGTGTAGATGATGAGCACATCTCCCCTACTCCACCATCATAGGTGCTTGCTCTAACTTGACACTATTATATGTGGTTGCATGTTGCGTATGATGTCTAGCTTGTATTGCTTCTAACTTGAATTGCATCTGCTTACTTTACACATAATGCATGTGAATATGACACGCGTTCCTGTTTCTAGAACATACGTGTACATGATGAGCACATCTCCCCTACTCCACCATCACATGTGCTTGTTCTTACTTGGAACTGTTATACGTGGTTGCATTTTCCGTATGATGTCTAGTTTGTATTGCTTCTGATTATGTTGAATTGCATCTGCGTAGCTTACAACTTATACCTGCAATGATCACTTACCCATAAGACACATTTAACTTGGGACTGTGATGTAGGTTGCATCTTGCATTGTCTTCTAGCTTGTACTGCTTCTAATTTCTTGAAATGGCACTTACGACGAGACACTTTTTACCTAATAGAGTGATATTGGTTGCATGTTCATATGGTTCCTAGCTTTCATTTCTTCTAATTTTGTTGAAATGCCTTCCGCTTACTGTTTTTTCATACATATTCCATCCTCCTATCGTACGTGTGAATATGAAACGCTGTATTTTTTTGTATATATTCCATCCTCCTATCCTGCGCTTGCCTTACATCAAAGTAATGTTCGTCTGTATCATGCATCAACCAGTTATGCAGAGCTAATTTTATTCATCTTCTTGTGGTTTTGATTTCATAAGGCAATATCAGAAAATAGGAATGAAAAGAGTAAGTTAGGGGATGTTGGTGGTCCTCCGCACCGACGCAAACAGAGACACTCTAGATTTGCCACTGCTACTGCTAATGAAGTTGAAGTCCCAAGTCTACATGATGAGTTCATCTCCCGTACTCCACCATGGCTGGTGCTTGCTCTAAGTTGACAATGTGATAATTGGTTTCATGTTTCATATGTTGTCTAGCCTGTATTTCTTCTATTTTGATTAAATTGCACCTGCTGAGTTTATACGTTATACATGTGCATATGACATGGCTTTCTGTGTCTAGAATACACTGCATCTATCTATCATACCATGTTCTTACATCAAAGTATTGCTGTTGTGTATCCCGCATCAATCACTCATGATTGGACGCTTTTAACATGGCAGTTTGATAGTGGTTGCATCTTGCATTGATTTCTATGTTGTACTGCTTCTAATTTTTCAAATTGCCACTTATGACAAGACACTTTTAACTTGGCAGAGTAATGTTGCTTGCATCTTTCATATGGTGTCTAGCTTGCATTACTTCTATTTTCTTGAAAGTCCTTCTGCTTAGTTTGCACATCGTAGCTGTGAATATGTCAGGACGTCCTGTTTTTCTTACATATTCCATCCTCATACGGTTGTCTTACATCAAAGTATTGCTTGTCTGTATCATGCATCAATGAGTTCTGAAGAGTGATTTTATTCTTTTGTGTTGTGGGTACAGCTTGACATGGCAAAGTCAAAAAAGAGCAAGGAAAATAATATAGTAGGGAGTGCTGTTACTCGTCGGGTGAAACGGAAAAGGTTCTGCCGTCGAGATTCTGCTGGTACTTATAGTGCAGTAGAAGGTCCAAGTCTACCGGCTAAATCTACAAACACAGTATCACCTGCTCCACCAGCTGCAACATCCGCTTCAACTGTACCAGCATCTCAACCAGTTACTCGTTCGTTTGCTCCGGAACTGGCCAGTTCCCAAGCTGCCTTCACACCTAACACTACTTCCGAAGCACTGCTGACACAACATGACTTGGCAAGATCAGATGAACCTCATGAGCATCAACACCAAGATGGTACCTGACCGAGTCAAGTTGCGGTTGCATGCTCCTTTATATGTACTCTCACAGTTTGATGTACACTAACACTTTCCATATTCGTTGTTGAACTAACACCACGGCGCAAGCGGAAACAGACATCAGGGATAATGCTTGACAGATTAACAAAATCTAAAGGAGGAAGAATGGAGATCCATTTTGAGGCAGGTTTAAAAAGGCCACGTGATGCTACAGAGTTAGCCAAGTTAGTATCAGAGGCAGCCGTTGCCGTTAGGTGTCATGCACGTATCCTCCCAACGTGGATCCAGTACAGGAATGAGAAAGACAATACCCAGTTTAACACCTTCCTTGACCATTTATCCGTAAGTAATGTTATTCATCACAATTAGTAATATTGTCTTGCTCTGTCCCATACTTTCTAGCTTCCTCCTAATAAGACTCACATTATTTTTTCAACAGATGAGGTTCAAGTTGGATCCGAAAGATGATGCAACTAGACAAGCATGCACTCATGTTTTTCAGTCTGCTCTGCGACAGTATCGGTACCACCTTAGAAAATCTCACTTTGAAGGCAAGGCTAACAATGAAATCGCCCAAACATCTCCAGTGGAATATATTACAAATGAAGACTGGATAGCCCTCGTTAAACACTGGTCTGATCCAAAGTATCAGGTAGGCTATATGTATTTGATCAGACCACATATTGAGCTTGTATTTATGTATGTGCCTTACAAGTGTATCTTCTTCTAGGCTAACTGTTTGAAGAACAAAACGAACTGTTCTAAAGTGAAATTCCAACAGACCACAAGATCTCGTAGCTATATTGCACACTGCGAGGCTCTTGTAAATAGCTGCTACTTCCTTCTTTTTTTGTGCCATATTATCATATCTATATTGACTTGTTCCAAATACAGAGGAAATCCCGTGCGGACCAAAAAGAACCTGAACCGAATGCAGTGCAAATCTTCAAGGATTGCCACACCAGCAAGATGAAGGGCATGAGCACACCAGTTCAAGCCGCTGTTGTAAGTCCTTACTCCTCCTGCCTTGAATTGATTGGTACTATGATGTGTTCATTTAACTACTTGGTTTGCATCCAATGTCAGTTACTCTGTTCACTTTTATTCACAGTTGTCTTAACGTATCATTTCACCTTACATGGTTTAAAAGAGATGAAGGATATTCTTTTGGTCTTGATCTGTAATCTAGTTGTTATGTTCACGTGCGCACACAATGATAAAATAGCCTGTTTGTTTTATATCTGTTTGCCCATGATATGAATGATGTCATACTATGTTCATCCTACTTTAAACCATGTCTCTTTATCCTTAGATGTCAACGAATGTGAGGAAATAGACAATACAGTAGGCATGCTACATGGACATATGTTCCGGAAGTGATTTTATTATGTAGTTGGCACTACAATACATGCTAATGTATTACAGTAGCTCACCAAAATAAGTTATGTATAAACGTTTAACCTACTTTGTTTGTTTTTTTCTCATTAGTAACTTATCTGGTACACTAATCTACAAGTTCAAACTTTCAGGAAGCTATGGAACAAATGATTGAACAGCCACAACCACCTGAAGGTGACGAGGCTACTACAGGCACAATGTCACCTCTTGCTGCAGTGCGTCAGTATCTCTCCACTAACAGTGCAAAAAGCACCTTCCTGCGTAATTCTGGGTTGGTTGTCAAGGTAACCTCGTCCAAATCGCCTACTGAACAAAATCTTCCTGCTAGACAGAGTGATATATCTATGCTCCAGACACAATTCCAATCTCTAGTGGACGTTGTTTCGGAAACAAGAATAGTGGTTGAGAAATGTCGTCAAGATATGAATGGTTTTGAAACCAGACTATCAGACATTCGCTTCGTTGTTTAAGAGCAATGGCGGAAAAAGGTGGAGATCATGTTGCTCCATCAGATTCTACAGCCTGAAACATTAGCACTCAGGTCAAATGATCTGTGCTTCTATACATCTAATGGTGCTTTTATCTGGAAGGACTGTAAACTTTATGCCAACAGGCCTTTTGTTGTATGGTTGGAATTTATTTTGTTGTGATACAACATTTATGATGCTGCCTCAGGCTGCAGTAATTACGACGCTATTTTTGTATAGTGTAGGTTTATCTTAGTAATGTATTCAGCCGAAAGCTTCGTAGGAGCCCAACATGCCAACATTCATCGGGCCCATTCCAATTGGGCTAAAAACGATTACGGGCCGAAATTGGCATGTATCCCACTAAAAATATCTGGGCCTAAATCAGCATAAGCTTTCATATTTTTCTAGTAGGCCTGTGCCCATAGTGGGCCTTTAACATGCCTAAACATAATTTGGGCCCTCAGTAAAAATAGGCCGTTTACAGGTGTAAATATCTCGAGCCCATAAAATACATGGGCCTTTAATAGACCGAAAGTGAGATTGGGCCCTGATTGTGCCAAATAACCCACTGGACTTTAACAGGCCAAAATTCGGACGGGCCGTAAATGCGCCGACCTAATACACGGGCCTTTAACAGGCCAGAACTTTGGTCGGGCTAGATTATCATCATTTTTATATGGGCCGTTAATGGGCCCGATATGACGTTGGGCCACATATGGCCCATGGTTTACGTCCGGCGTTAACAGGCCGAAAATGACAACAGGCTGAAAGTGGCCCAAAGCTATAGTGGGACTCTAATAGGCCGAATGTCAGACATGGCCGAATATGACCCAAATCCTTCACGGTCGTTTATGGGCCGAAAGTTTTGATGGTCTGTGAATGGGCCCAAATGAAGCCGGACCTTTAACAGGCCGGAAATACACCGGGCCGTAATTCGGCCCAATTACTTAGCGGACTGTTAACGGGCCAGAAGTGACCATGGGCCGCGTTGATGACAAGTTTAGGATAGGCCGTTGATGGGCCGATTTGACAAAGAATGTTGGGCCTTTAGCTGGGCCGGCCCATTATGGTCGGCAGAATCTTGTGGGCCTTTAGCTGGGCCGGCCCATTGTGGTCCGCAAAATCTTGTGGGCCTTTAGCTGGGCCGGCCCATTATGGTCCGCCAAATCATGTGGGCCTTTAGCTGGGCCGGCCCATTATGGTCCGCTAAATTTTATGGGCCTTTAGCTGGGCCGGCCCATTATGGTCCGCTAAATCTTATGGGCCTTCGGTTGGGCCGGCCCATTTAATCTTTGTGGGCCACTTTTGGGCCGGTCCATGTGTCAACATATCATAGGCCCATCTCGACTGTTGGATGAGTGACACCTGTGCCAACGCGGAGCTGACACATGGATCCGTCAGCCAATGAGAATTTTACACGTGGAAAATCGGCATTGGTCATGGCTGTTAATGGGTTATCAGATCCAAAATCCGACCCAATAGCTTAATGGCGTTCCGTTATGGTGGATGCCACGTGTCGGTGACCCTTGACGAAAGCACTTCTGTGACGCGCGATTTATCGTCATGGAAGTGGACACTTCCATGATGATAATTTTGGCAATGTCATGGAACACTTCTACGACAGCACATGTATGACTATCTTGATTCTGTCATAAATTTGTCATGGATGTACATGCATGATAGAAAACGCGACCTACTGTGACAAACACGTATCATCACGGAAGTGTATTTTTTTTGTAGTGTATATCTTTTAGAGCACGGTGGTGGATTTGTCTTATAGAAACTATTGATCTCTCATGCTTCACTTAGATTATTTTGAGAGTCTTAAATAGCATGGTAATTTGCTTAAAATCATAATATGCTTGGTATACAAGATTAATAATAAAACTTTCTTATGAGTGTGTTGAATACTATGATAAGTTTGATACTTGATAATTGTTTTGAGATATGAAGATGGTGATATTAAAGTTGTGCTATTTGAGTAGTTGTGAAATTGAGAAATACTTGTGTTGAGGTTTGTGATTCCCGTAGCATGCACGTATGCTGAACCATTATGTGATGAAGTCGGAGCATGATTTTTTTTGATTGTCTTCCTTATGAGTGGCGGTCGGGGACGAGCGATGGTCTTTTCCTACCAATCTATCCCCCTAGGAGTATGCGCGTAATACTTTGCTTTGATAACTTGTAGATTTTTGCAATAAGTATGTGAGTTCTTTATGACTAATGTTGAGTCCATGGATTATACGCACTCTCACCCTTCCACCTTTGCTAGCCTCTCTAATACCGTGCACCTTTCGCCGGTATCATACACCCATCATATACCTTCCTCAAAACAGCCACCATACCTACCTATTATGGCATTTCCATAGCCATTCCGAGATATATTGCCATACAACTTTCCACCGTTCCGTTTGTTATGAAACACTCCATCATTGTCATATTGCTTAGCATGATCATGCAGTTGACATCGTATTTGTGGCAAAGCCACCATTCATAATTCTTTCATACGTGTCACTCTTGATTCATTGCATATCCCGGTACACGCCGGAGGCATTCATATAGAGTCATATTTTGTTCTAAGTATCGAGTTGTAATTCTTGAGCTGTAAGAAAAATAAAAGTGTGATGATCATCATTATTAGAGCATTGTCCCAGTGAGGAAAGGATGATGGAGACTATGATTCCCCCACAAGTCGGGATGAGACTCTGGACGAAAAAAAGAAAGAAAAGAGGCCAAAAAAATAAAGAAAAGGCCCAAATAAAAGAAAAAAATGAGAGAAAAAGAGAGAAGGGACAATGCTACTATCCTTTTACCACACTTGTGCTTCAAAGTAGCACCATGATCTTCATAGTAGAGAGTCTCTCATGTTATCACTTTCATATACTAGTGGGAAATTTTCATTATATAACTTGGCTTGTATATTCCAATGATTGGCTTCCTCAAAATGCCCTAGGTCTTCATGAGCAAGCAAGTTGGATGCACACCCACTTAGTTTCTTTTTGAGCTTTCATATACTTATAGCTCTAGTGCATCCGTTGCATGGCAATCCCTACTCACTCACATTGATATCTATTGATGGGCATCTCCATAGCCCTTTAATACGCCTAGTTGATGTGAGACTATCTTCTCCCTTTTTGTCTTCTGCACAACCACCACTCTATTCCACCTATAGTGCTATGTCCATGGCTCACGCTCATGTATTGCGTGAAAATTGAAATTTTTTTGAGAATGTCAAAAGTATGAAACAATTGCTTGGCTTGTCATCGGGGTTGTGCATGATTTAAATATTTTGTGTGCTGAAGATGGAGCATAGCCAGACTATATGATTTTGTAGGGATAACTTTCTTTAGCCATGTTATTTTGAGAAGACATAATTGCTTAGTTAGTATGCTTGAAGTATTATTATTTTTATATCAATATGAACTTTTGTCTTGAATCTTCCGGATCTGAATATTCATACCACAATTAAGAAGAATTACATTAAAATTATGCCAAGTAGCACTCCGCATCAAAAACTCTGTTTTTATCATTAACCTACTCGAGGACGAGCAGGAATTAAGCTTGGGGATGCTTGATACGTCTACAACGTATCTATAATTTTTGATTGCTCCATGCTATATTATCTAGTGTTTTAAACATTATTGGGCTTTATTATCCACTTTTATATTATTTTTGGGACTAACCTATTAACCGGAGGCCCAGCCCAGAATTGTTGTTTTTTTGCCTGTTTTAGGGTTTCGAAGAAAAGGAATATCAAACGGAGTCCAAACGGAATGAAACCTTCAGGAACGTGATTTTCTCAACAGATAAGACCCGGGACACTTGGACCCTACGCCAAGGCACGTACCAGGAGGCCACGAGGTAGGGGGCGCGCCCTACCCTATCAGGCGTGCCCCACCCTCGTGGGCCCCCTGTTGCTCCACCGACGTACTTCTTCCTCCAATATATATCCACGTACCCCCAAACGATCAGAACAGGAGCCAAAACCCTAATTCCACCCCCGTAACTTTCTGTATCCACGAGATCCCATCTTGGGGCCTGTTCCGGAGCTCCGTCGGAGGGGGCATCGATCACGAAGGGCTTCTACATCAACACCATAGCCCCTCCGATGAAGTGTGAGTAGTTTATTTCAGACCTACGGGTCCATAGTTAGTAGCTAGATGGCTTCTTCTCTCATTTTGGATCTCAATACAATGTTCTCCCCCTCTCTTGTGGAGATCTATTCGATGTAATCTTCTTTTTGCGGTGTGTTTGTTGAGATCGATGAATTGTGGGTTTATGATCAAGTCTATCTATGAATAATATTTGAATCTTCTCTAAATTCTTTTATGTATGATTGGTTATCTTTGCAAGTCTCTTCAAATTATCAGTGTGGTTTGGCCTACTAGATTGATCTTTCTTGCAATGGGAGAAGTGCTTAGCTTTGGGTTCATTCTTGCGGTGTCTTTTCCCGGTGACAGTAAGGGCATCAAGGCACGTATTGTATTGTTGCCATCGAGGATAACAAGATGGGGTTTTCTTCATATTGCATGAGTTTATCCCTCTACATCATGTCATCTTGCTTAAGGCGTTACTCTGTTTTTAACTTAATACTCTAGATGCATGCTGGATAGCGGTCGATGAGTGGAGTAATAGTAGTAGATGCAGGTAGGAGTCGGTCTACTTGTCTTGGACGTGATGCCTATATACATGATCATGCCTAGATATTCTCATAATTATGCTCAATTCTGTCAATTTCTCAACAGTAATTTGTTCACCCACTGTAGAATACTTATGCTCTCGAGAGAAGCCACTAGTGAAACCTATGGCCCCCGGGTCTATCTTCATCATATTGTTCCCCTACTACTTTGCTATTTACTTTGCCTTTATTTTACTTTGCATCTTTATCATAAAAATACCAAAAATATTATCTTTATCATATCTATCAGATCTCACTCTCGTAAGTGGCCTCATAGGGATTGACAACCCCTATTTGCGTTGGTTGCGAGGATTTATTTGTTTTGTGCATGTACGAGGGACTTGCGGGTAGCCTCCTACTGGATTGATACCTTGGTTCTCAAAAACTGAGGGAAATACTTACACTACTTTATTGCATCATCCCTTCCTCTTCGGGGAAAACCAACGCAGTGCTCAAGAGGTAGCAAGAGGCAACGCGTTGAGCAGGAGAGGGAGTGGCCGCCTGCCTAGACTCCTTCTCCTCTCCCCTGACCGAGGTCGGCGAGCCCCTGAGAATGGGACTCTCAGCATCCTCAAAATACAAGGTAGGTAACGTGTGCTCAAAAACATTATCAGACTCTATCCGGTCACTCCAAAGTGTCGGGGGCGCAGAAGCAGGCTCAAAAGATCCAAATCTCAGAGAGTTCATAGGAACCGAGAGGGTGGTGCCGTCCCATCCCCGGGCATCTGAGAAACGGGCCCCGGTCCATTGGACAACTCTCGTCCAGCATCATCGACCAGTGCCTCCTTAGCCCCTGAGCTGTCATCTCCCTCGTGCATGTCTACATCAGTCCCATTGGCAGCCTCAGCGAACAGATCCTCATCCTCAAACTCAATCCCGAGGTTATAAATCTGGCCTCTATATGTACACTTGACCACATCAGGCACGAACTCAATATCCAGAACACTCACCAGCAGTCGGGCTACCCCGTGAGCTCTGGTAAAAGCCATATCCACTCTCTCTGTTTTCCCCACCATAATGCCCAAGTTAGCCACGACCATAGCATCCTGCATCGGCTTCGAGGGAGCCCCGGCAAAATGTAGCCAAAGCTGAGTAAGAGGCTTACCCTGAGGTTCGACCTTCTTCCACTCATGGAACTTGAGGATACATTCTGTGCCAGGCACTCTGCACAACCCAAAACTCAGAAGTCTTTGCAAATCCTCAACCGAAGGGAACTCAACCCTAAACATGTTGGCCTCGAGACTAACGAGCTCCCACTGGAAGTCACCTGGAGCTAACTCCTCCAGCCTCTGCACAATCTGGGACTTAGATATCTCTCCTTTGGTTACTTTCACAACCCCAGTGGTCAAACTCTAGTTCTCCTCAGGAATCTCCCTCGCGCTAGGAGACTCAAAGAACGTGAGCTCAACACAAAACACTCCATACATAGTAAGGGACAACATCTGATCACGCAAAATCGGGCATTCCCCCATATCATGAGCCGGCTTGCCACAAGAATCACATAGCTTAGCCACGCATTCGGCAATAAAATGACCCTTTTCTCCACAATGATAGCATAACATCTTCTCCTTCTTGCGCGCCCACTTGGACGCCCTATCTGAATCAGCCCTGTCTACCACCGCCATTGAACCGAACTCCGTAGTCTCAGTCCCAGGTATCTCAGTGTTGGCGAGCGCCATCACCACATCCATGGCCTGACCGGACAAAACCGGCGACGCCACAACTCCGGCGGTGACCGTCTGTTCGACGGCCACAGGTGGAGGAGGCTGCCGATGACGGAACCAACCACCTCAGCCACCATGATGACTGCGGTATCCGCCCCACTGCCGATAGTCAGGGCCAGACACCCCCTCAACAAAACCACCCGGAGGACCGAGAAAAGGCCTCTCGGCATTACCATCACTCTGCCAAGTGTATTGGCGGCCACCACCCATCAACGAGGAACCACGGTGTTGGCTGATACGTCCATTTTGCATCATGCTTTTATATCCATACTTATTGCATTATGGGATGTTATTACACATTATGTCACAATACTTATGTCTATTCTCTCTTATTTTACAAGGTTTACATAAAGAGGGAGAATGCCGGCAGCTGGGATTCTAGGCTGGAAAAGGAGCAAATATTAGAGACCTATTCTGCACAGCTCCAAAAGTCCTGAAACTTCATGGAAGTCAATTTCAGAATATATAATAAATATTGAGCACAAGAAGTTCACCAGGGGGCCACATCCTGCCCATGAGGGTGGGGGGCGCGCCCCCCTACCTCGTGGGCCCATGGTGGCCCTCTGATGACCATCTTCTGCTATATGAAGTCTTTTGATGGGAAAAAACAAAAAACCATCTTCTCGGACAAAACTCCGTCGCCACGAGGCGGAACCTTGGCGGAACCAATCTAGGGCTCTGGCGGAGCTGTTCTGCCGGGGAAACTTCCCTTCGGGAGGGGGAAATCATCACCATCGTCATCACCAACGCTCCTCTCATCGAGAGAGGGCAATCTCCATCAACATCTTCACCAACACCACCTCCTCTCAAAACCCTAGTTCATCTCTTGTATCCAATTCTTGTCTTCAAGTCCAGGATTGGTACCTGTGGGTTGCTAGTAGTATTAATTACTCCTTGTAGTTGATGCTAGTTGGTTTATTTGGTGGAAGATCATATGTTCAGATCCTATATGCATATTAATACCCCTCTGATTATGAACATGAATATGCTTTGTGAGTAGTTACGTTTGTTCCTGAGGACATGGGAGAAGTCTTGCTATTAGTAGTCATGTGAATTTAGTCTCCGTTCGATATTTTGATGAGATGTATGTTGTCATCCCTCTAGTGGTGTCATGTGAACATTGACTACATGACACTTCACCATTATTTGGGCCTAGAGGAAGGCATTGGGAAATAATAAGTAGATGATGGGTTGCTAGAGTGACAGAAGCTTAAACCCTAGTTTATGCGTTGCTTCGTAAGGGGCTGATTTGGATCCATATGTTTCATGCTATGGTTAGGTTTACCTTAATACTTTTGTTGTAGTTGCGGATGCTTGCAATAGAGGTTAATCATAAGTGGGATGCTTGTACAAGTAAGGACAGTACCCAAGCATCAGTCCACCCACATATCAGATTATCAAAGTACCGAACGCGAATCATATGAGCGTGATGAAAACTAGCTTGATGATATTCCCATGTGTCCTCGGGAGCGCTTTTCTCTATATAAGAGTTTGTCCAGGCTTGTCCTTTGCTACAAAAAGGATTGGGCCACCTTGCTGCACTTTATTTACTTTTGTACTTGCTGCTCGTTACAAATTATCCTATCACAAAACTATGTGTTACCACTTATTTCAGTACTTGCAGAGAATACCTTGCTGGAAACCGCTTATCATTTCCTTCTGCTCCTCGTTGAGTTCGACACTCTTACTTATCGAAAGGACCACGATAGATCCACTATACTTGTGGGTCAACGGCACCAGAAAAGAGTCTTGATGACCCACAAGTATAGGGGATCTATCCTAGTCCTTTCGATAAGTAAGAGTGTCGAACCCAACGAGGAGTAGAAACATATAGATCCAAATCAGCCCCTTATGAAGCAACGCATAAACTAGGGTTTAAGCTTCTGTCACTCTAGCAACCCATCATCTACTTATTACTTCCCAATGCCTTCCTCTAGGCCCAAATAATGGTGAAGTGTCATGTAGTCGACGTTCACATGACACCACTAGAGGGATGACAACATACATCTAATAAAAATATCAAACGGAGACCAAATTCACATGACTACTAATAGCAAGACTTCTCCCATGTCCTCAGGAACAAATGTAACTACTCACAAAGCATATTCATGTTCATAATCAGAGGGGTATTAATATGCATATAGGATCTGAACATATGATCTTTCACCAAATAAACCAACTAGCATCAACTACAAGGAGTAATTGACACTACTAGCAACACACAGGTACCAATCCCGGACTTGAAGACAAGAATTGGATACAAGAGATGAACTAGGGTTTTGAGAGGAGGTGGTGCTGGTGAAGATGTTGATGGAGATTTCCCTCTCCCGATGAGAGGACCGTTGGTGATGACGATGGCGATGATTTCCCCCTCTCAAAGGGAAGTTTCCCCGGCAGAACAGCTCCGCCAGAGCCCTAGATTGGTTCAGCCAAGGTTCTGCCTCGTGGCGGAGGTGTTTCATCCGAGAAGATGGCTTTTGGTTTTTTCCCATCGAAAGACTTCATATAGCAGAAGATGGTCATCGGAGGGCCACCAGGGGGCCCATGAGGTAGGGGGGCGTGCCCAGGGGGTAGGGCGCGCCCCCACCCTCGTGGGCAGGGTGTGGCCCCTTGGTGAACTTCTTGCGCTCAATATTTATTACATATTTTGAAATTGACTTCCGTGAAGTTTCAGGACTTTTGGAGCTGTGCAGACTAGGTCTCTAATATTTGCTCCTTTTGCAGCCCAGAATCCCAGCTGCCGGCATTCTCCCTCTTTATGCAAACCTTGTAAAATAAGAGAGAATAGGCATACGTATTGTGACATAATGTGTAATAACAGCCCATAATGCAATAAATATCGATATAAAAGCATGATGCAAAATGGACGTATCAACTCCCCCAAGCTTAGACCTTGTTTGACCTCAAGCGAAAGCCGAAATCGAAAAATATGTCCACATGTTTAGACATAGAGGTGTTGATAAAAATAAAATACGGACATGAGGGCATCATGATCATTCTTAGAACAACAACTTATATAATTCTTTTCATATAATTTCTTATGCTAGAGTAATAATTCAATCACAATTTCAAGTATGAATCATAAACTTCATTGACAACTAACAAACTATAATCTCAGTTATTGGAGCAATTGCAATTTATCATAACATAGGAAAGAGTCAACATATAAGAGCTTTTCAGCAAGTCCACATACTCAACTATCATATAGTCTTTCACAATTGCTGACACTCACGCAATACTTATGGGTATGGAGTTTTAATCGGACACAGAGAAAGATAGGGGCTTATAGTTTTGCCTCCCAATGTTTTACCTCAGGGGTAATGTCAACAATAATAGTTCATGAAAACTCACATCCAATTAGCCATATATACCAGGATCTTTCCAACATACTGTGCTTGCCAAAGGATAAAATGTAAAAAGGAAGGGTGAAGATCACCATGACTCTTATGCAAGGTAGGAGATAAAAGTAAAAGATAGGCCCTTCGTAGAGGGAAGCAGAGGTTTTCATGCGCTATTATGGTTGGATGCACAAAATCTTAATGTGAAAGAACGTCACTTTATATTGCCACTTGTGATATGGACCTTTATTATGTGGTTTGTCGCTTTTATTTCTTCCATATCACACGATCGTATAAAGTTTATTTTCTCCCACACTAATAAGTCATACATATTTAGAGAGCAATTTTTATTGCTTTGCACTGATGACAACTTACTTGGAGGATCTTACTCAATCCATAGGTAGGTATGGTGGACTCTCATGGCAAAACTTGTTTAAGGGTATTTGGAAGCACAAGTAGTATCTCTACTTGGTGCTATGAATTTGGCTAGCATGAGAGGGAAAGGCAAGCTCAACCATGTTTGATGATCCATGACAATATAGTTTATTTCAGATCTAAGAAAACATAACCCATTATGTTGTCTTCCTTGTCCAATGTAAACTCTTTAGCATGTCATATTTTAATGAGTGCTCACAATCATAAAAGATGTCCAAGATAGCATATCTATATGTGAAGACCTCTCTTTCTTTATTAGTTCCTATTAATTGCAGCAATGACCAAAACTATGTTTGTTAACTCTCAACAACTTTTATTCATCATACTCTTTCTACGTGAGCTCATTACTCTCCATGAGATCCATATGATCTCTTTGTTTCCTTTTATTTCTTTCTCTTTTCTTTTATTCACTTAAGATCATGGCAAAAGAATCAAGCCCTTGACTCAACACTAATCTTTATTATATATAGCTCACGGACTCGATTACATAGAAGGATCATAAAGCAAAACTCACAACTAGATCATACTAAAAGCTTTTACTCTACTAGATCAAGATATTACCAAAAGGATTGAACTAAGAAAAACGGTAAAGATAAAAGTGATGGTGATACGATACCGGGGCACTCCCCCAAGCTTGGTAGTTGCCAAAGGGAGTGCCCATACCAGATACTCAATTCTTCTTTGTTGGTGGAGAAGGTGATGGTTTTGTTGATGGCGTAGGCTGGTCGTCCTTCTTCCAAGGCATAGGCTCACCATCATAGAAGGATGATCGAGTCTCCTGAAACCTCAAATCTGCAGCCAAACTCATCCTCTTGAATCTATATTCATACTCACAGTTTTGATTTTGCAGGTCATAGATCTGGGCTTGGAGGTGCTCGTTTTTCTCATGGAGCTTGAAGATGGCCTCCCCAATGTCCTTGATGTCCAGCTTGTGGTTGTTGGTGAACTCCATGATCATAATGTGATTGGAATCGAGTCCATGCTCCACCATCTCCTGACACTTGAAAACTTCTTGCTCCAATGCCTCGAGCCTTGCATCTGTGCTTCCGGTCTTCCTTAGTCCCTCAACATAGCGGATGTGCAACAACCCCTCACGCATCTCAATGGTTTGAGGGTGTTGTAGCACCTCCGCAAGGTAGGGGTTGATGACCTTATCAAAGAACTGGTCCCTGGGGGCACTTGAAGACGACATGACGACCTGGATCTGTCAGAAAGACAGCTCAAAACAAAGACAGGAGATTTTTGCATGATACGGGAGTTAAAACCTCCGGGAGATTATATAATGAATTTTTATCGACCAAAATACGTGTCGTGTAAGAAAACGGAGTCCGGAAAGCGCACGAGGTGCCCACGAGGTAGGGGGCGCACCCAGGGGGTAGGGCGTGTCCTCCACCCTCGTGGAGACCCCGTCTTTCTCGGACTGCTACTTATTTTTCTATTTTTCTAAATATTCCAAAAATGGAGAAATATTGCCTTAAAACTATTTTGGAGTCGGTTTACTTACCGTACCACATACCTATTCTTTTTCGGAGTCTGTAACGTTCCAGAAAGTGTCCCTTATGTATTCCTCTGTAACATCCCAAATTTTCAATTTGGAATGTTATACATTAGATCATCATTGCATATCATATTTTATTTTGCATTTTGTTTGATCCTAGAAATTCTACGCAACTCAATGACCCACAGAGAGAGTTGGGGATTTCGTTATTTTCATATTTGAGTTCTCTCAAATTTTGAGAATAGGATCATTTGATTTTATTTATTTTATCATCAATTATTTCTATTACAAAAATATGAGAGAGAGAATAAAATGACTTTCCCAAAATAAAGAAATATTGAGGATTTAATAAAAAAATCAAATAATATTTTATTTCGGAGTTTTTTGGTGTTTTATTTGAATTTAGGAAAAAAGTGTGTTTTTCAAAATTTCATTTAGGGCCCAAATAAATGTTCACCTTGTGCGGCTTGATTTTAGAAGCTCGTGAAAATTTATTTCGGAATTTTTGGAGTCCGTTTAGTGTTTCTTTATTTTTTCTTCCGAGCGGAATAATTAAAAAAAACGAACCGACTTCGGGCCGTACCCGAGCGGGACACTGCCTGGGGGCAGCCTTTAAATAGCGCCGCCCCGAGCCGCCCCAGCCCATCAGCCCCGCCTCGATCCGCGCGTGCTGCCGGAGCCGCCGTCGCCGCCGCCGACGATCCCGCCGCCCGAGGTTCATCACGCCTCGTTTTCCGTGCCGAAAAAAAGAGAAAAAAAATTCGGCGTTCGTCGTTTTTCTTTTTCTCGGATTAAATCCGTGATTTTTCTGATCGTGATTCCTGATCCGATTTTCGTTTCAGTTTAACTTTTCACTCGTTTATCGGAATCAGGCGATTCAAGCGCCTAGGCATTCGTCTCGAAACCCTCTATCCGTTTAACCAACTTAAACAAGGTTTTGCTACTGTAAAATTTGCGCTAGATCCAGATTACTAGAACGAAGTTGTTTTCTTTCGCCGTTTGACTTTTGTTGCTTCGTTCGATTTGATTCTTTTTGCCAACCGGAGTTCTTAAGTTGAACATTCTGGTTAGATCTCTTATTTGAGTTTTACCTATGCATTAGATGAGTACTTATTGTATGCTTGTTTGTTTGTCTGCGATAGAATACCCGGAGTGCGCCGCCTATTACTTCGAATCGTTAGGTTTCGCGGATCATCAGCAAGGCAAGTAACACTTTGATCATACCTTTTCTACTACCCAGTTTTATTGCATTAGATCAATCCTCACACATTGCATGATTAGGATCTAATTAAATTGTGGGATGGGAAGTAGATGAGGTAGTACCTATTACCTGTTTATTATCAAACCTTTGGGAGTTACTTCTACGTTTGCTTATTATGCCATGCTATGCTAGTAGACGTGGATTGGGTGAGTGATATCCATGACAGATGTGAGATTGTTAATTAATGGTTTATCTAAGGTGGCAACTTAAACACACATCTGGGTGGATTGAGGCACCTGGGTATTCCAGGACTTGCCTATTTTCTTTTGGACCGCCACCCAGGCTCAAAGGGATCATGAGACTATTCATACTAGAAACTTCCGTGTGCAGCCACAAGCTATTATGGGCTCTAGCATAGTTGACTAAGTCGTCCGAACTCTTATAGTGGTAGACTAGCAGATGTAGGGGATGTAGGTGGTACGGTCTACCCGATCGTAAGGTGCTAGCGCTTCTGAAAGACTATGTCTCGGTCACCCGTCTTCTCAAACATCATGTAGTGCGAGAAACCAAACGGAGGCGATCGAGTCTTGTGGGCAAAAGTGCGCAAACCTCTGCAGAGTGTAATAAACTAATCATGGTTAGCCGTGTCTCCGGTTATGGACATCTTGAGTATCTAGTACCTGGATTATCATGTGAATCTCAACATGTTACTCTAAATTAATTTTGTTGGGTTATGTTTAATGATGATGCTTAATTGGGATTGAGAATGTTGTCAACCATTATCAATGTTTAACAACCACCATGATAGTAATTAAATTTTATTCCTTTGAAGTAGGGAAAAATTGGCTTTACAGAAAACTGTAACCATAGAGCTTTCCACCAGCCAAATATGCATATAGTATAGCTGTTTCATTCCATTACTCTCTATGTGTTACCTTGCCAGCATATTCCATGTGCTGATCCGTTTCGGGCTGCAACGTTAATGTTGCAGACTTTTCAGACGACGATTAAGGAGTTTTTAGGTCGTGGTTCTATACTCAGTGATGCCGTTGGAGTTGATGGACTCACTTATCTTCCAAGCCTTCCGCTGTTATTGTTATTAGATGGCCTTAAGCCATATTTATTGTAATAAAGTTCTCTATGGAGACACTCGATGCAATAAGTGTGTGATTGCTACTCTGCTATAAATCCTCCGAGTAATGTGTGGTGTCAGCATTACTGATCCAGGGATGACACCGGAGCACAGAGATCAGACTGTTTGAGGTCTAGTCGCTACAGAGATGGTATCAGAGCACACGCTGACTGTAGGACACGACCACTAAGTTAGAGACCTAGATCACTATTCACTCTCTTCTTTTCTGACCTCTCATCTTTTCTACTCTTTAGGATGGCGGATGCAAGGAACAAGTTCACACAACTGGATGAAGATACACCCTTTGGACGACACTTGAAAGAAGTCACTAGATACCTGAACATAGGAGTACCAAGCTTCACGGGAACCTACAACGCCACTTTACCTGAAGAAGAGCGCTGGATGATTCAAGTTCAAGTTCCAGGAAGGATGTTCATGCCACTCACTGAGCCCATAGATTTTTATTTTGATGCACCAACTTGGAGTCTAGGAAAGAGCATGGTAGCTCACATCGCCATGGGACGCATTGGAGAAGTCTACCGCAAGGATCTCAAGGATACTATCTACCAGATTTGTGGGCGCCAAGATGAACACTGGGAGATGATCAGCACCAGGTAGGATAGATCAATTGTAGCTTTTATCCAGGAGTTAAACCAGCACATTCGACGATAGGAGAACCAAATGTGCGCCGACATGATAGATCTGAAGAAGGCTAAGACTAGAATCAAGGAATTTGAGGAAGAACTCAAGGCTACATGTGAAGATTATGAAGAGGAAATTGAAGTATTGGTGGAGAAGAATGACGACCTGATCAAGAAGATTGGAATATTTATGGGAGGCCCTACGCCAGTAGATGAAGACGAAGAACCCAAGGAGATTAGCCCGGAAGACTACATCATCATCGACGGCACCGACTAAGAAGCAGATAGTAGCGATGATGACGATGTTGATGAAGCTGGAGCAGATATCATGGAGTCAACGACCGTAGAATATTTCTAGTAGACCACATCATCAGTAGTAGTAGTCCACCATGTAAATATAGTAGTCCGAGCACTTTTGCGATAGTTAGATCGATTGTATGCCTTTGTTTGATTGAATGAAGTGAATTGTTTGCTTTTGCCTCATGTGCATATGGGTAGTGTTTTCTCTTTAGACCCCCTCTATTCTTATATCTCATCTTTTCTAAACCCTCAGATGCCTCCGAGACGTGACCCCGGATTTGCCTTTCCACCGGAGCTCACCCAATTGAACCAGCAGCAAAACACATTGATGCAGTTGCTAGTCCAGAATCAGAATCAAGGGGATTTGTGGATAAGTATAACCTATCAACCCAAGCCCTTAGGTCACCCAAGTTAGTAACCTCGCCTGGAGCAGAGTAGGTGGCTAGTCTATGGTGTGATCGGTTACCATTAAGGATTGGTAACTATGTTTTTCCCTCAGACCTAATAGTATTGGAATCTCAAGGATTGGATGTGATATTAGGCATGGATTGGTTATCAAAGTATGAAGGTAATATAGAATGTGCTAGTAAGTCAATTTTGCTTACCACACCAGAAGGGAGAAGGATCAAGTATGTATCCTGACATGTGCCAAAGAGGACTCGAGTAAATTGCTTAACAGGAGTTGTGCAGGAGGAAGTACCAGTGGTAAGGGATTTCCCTGATGTATTTCCAGAGGAGTTGCCAGGCATGCCACCGGTTAGAGATATTGAGTTTTTGATTGAGCTATTGCCAGGCACAAGGCCAATATCAAAGAGACCATATAGGATGCCAGCAAAGGATTTGGTGGAAATTAAGAAGCAGATTAAGGAGTTACTGGATAAAGGATATATTCGCCCAAGTTATTCGCCTTGGGGATCGCCAGTACTTCTGGTGGAGAAGAAAGATGGATCGTTAAGGATGGTTGTTGATTATCGAGGATTGAATGAAGTAACGATCAAGAACAAGTACCCACTACCGATGATCAAAGATCTGTTCGATCGATTGCAAGGAGCTAAGGTATTTTCCAAGATCGATCTGCGATCAGGATACCACCAGTTGAAGATTCGAGAACAGGATATTCCGAAGACAGCTTTTACCACCAGGTATGGGCTGTATGAGTATACCGTTATGTCATTTGGTCTGACTAACGCACCTGCCTATTTTATGAACATGATGAACAAAGTGTTTATGGAGTTTTTGGATAAGTTCGTCGTAGTGTTCATTGATGATATCCTGGTTTATTCGAAGAATGAAGAGGAGCATAAGGAGCATTTGCGTTTGGTACTTGAAAAGCTCAGAGAACATCAATTATATGCCAAGTTCAGCAAATGTGAATTTTGGTTGAAGGAAGTAGGATTCCTCGGACATGTTATATCTGGAGAAGGTATAGTAGTAGATCCCGCTAAAGTTGAAACCGTGACCAAGTGGGAAGCCCCAACAACAGTTGGAGAGATCCGGAGTTTTCTTGGACTCACAGGATACTACCGGAGATTTATTGAGAATTTCTCAAAGATTGCGAAGCCTATGACTGAGTTGTTGAAGAAAGATACCAAGTTCATATGGACAGAGGAATGTGAGGCTAGTTTCCAGGAGTTGAAGAAACGTTTGGTTACCTCACCAGTGTTGATTTTGCCAGACCAGACCAAAGATTATGAGGTGTATTGTGACGCTTCACGTCGAGGACTTGGAGCAGTGCTTATGCAGGAAGGGAGAGTTGTTTCATATGCCTCAAGACAACTGAAACCTCATGAGTTGAATTATGCCACGCATGATTTGGAGTTAGCAGCCGTAGTGCATGCATTGAAGACATGGAGACATTTTCTCATTGGAAATCATTGTGAGGTGTACACGGATCATAAGAGTTTGAAGTACATTTTCACACAGAAGGAGTTGAATCTCAGACAAAGGAGATGGTTGGAGCTTATCAAGGATTATGATATGAAATTGCATTATCACCCCGGAAAGGCTAATGTAGTAGCTGACGCATTAAGCCACAAGAGCCATGTCAATACATTAATGATGGGAGGAATACCAAGGGAGTTAGCCGATAATCTTTGTGAACTATGTTTGGAAATAGTTCCGAGAGGCCATGTAGCAGCATTGGAGATTCAGTCAACCTTGATGGATAAAATCAAGGAAGCTCAGAAAGCTGACAAAGAGATTGCCGATATAAAGGAGAAACTGAGCAAAGGAAAAGCTAAAGGATTTCGTGAGGATGAGCACGACACCTTATGGTTTGAAGACCGCGTTTATGTGCCCAATGACCCAGAGATCAGGAAGTTGATTTTGCAAGAGGCACATGACTCACCGTATTCAATTCACCTAGGAAATACCAAGATGTATCTGGATTTGAAGGATATTTTCTGGTGGACTGGAATGAAGAAGGATATAGCGGAGTATGTAGCAGTTTGTGATGTATGTCAGAGAGTAAAGGCAGAGCATCAGAAGCCAGCAGGATTGTTACAACCATTGCCAATACCCGAATGGAAGTGGGATAAGCTAGGCATGGATTTTATCACGGGATTGCCCAGGACTCGTTTAGGCTATGACTCGATTTGGGTTGTAGTTGATCGATTGACGAAAGTAGCTCATTTCATCCCAGTAAAGACCACTTATACCAGTGCTAAGTTGGCAAAGATATACATGACCAGGATCGTATGTCTGCATGGAGTTCCAAGGAGTATCGTATCAGATAGAGGAACCCAGTTTACCTCAAAGTTCTGGAAGCAGTTGCACGAAACTTTGGGAACCAGGCTAGAATTCAGTACAGCTTTTCATCCACAAACAGATGGATAGACCGAGAGAGTCAATCAAATTTTGGAGGATATGCTGAGAGCTTGTGCGCTAGATTATGGATCTAGTTGGGACGATAATTTGCCATATGCAGAGTTTTCTTACAACAACAGTTACCAAACCAGTTTGAAGATGGCCCCTTTCGAAGCTTTGTACGAAAGGAGGTGCAGGACACCGTTGTCATGGGACGAAGTTGGAGACCGCCAGTTGTTTGGACCTGACTTGATTAAAGAGTCTGAACAGAAGGTGAAGTTGATTCGCGATAGGCTCAAGGTAGCCCAGTCCAGGCAGAAGAGTTATGCGGATTCTAAATGCAAGGAGACAGTTTACGAAGTTGGATATAGAGCTTATGTTCGAGTATCACCACTTCGTGGAACAAAGCGTTTTGGAGTTAAAGGGAAGTTAGCACCACGATTTGTAGGACCCTATCGAGTTTTGGAGCGTATGGGAGAAGTAGCCTACAAGTTGGAATTGCCTGAAGGATTGTCAGGAGTTCATGATGTGTTCCATGTTTCTCAGTTAAAGAAATGTCATGCGGAGATGGCTGACATACCGTTGAGAGACACAGTGCCTTTGGAAAACTATTCAGTTGGATAACGATTTGACCTACGAGGAGAAACCAATTAAGATCCTCGAGTTTGCCAGCCGAGTTACTCGCAGCAAGGTTATTAAGTTTTGCAAAGTTCAGTGGAGCCACCACACGGAGGATGAAGCCACCTGGGAGCGAGAGGAATATTTGCTCAAAGACCACCCTCACCTATTTTCTAGCCAACCTGAATCTCGAGGGCGAGATTCATCTTAAGGGGGTAGGTTTGTAACATCCCAAATTTTCAATTTGGAATGTTATACATTAGATCATCATTGCATATCATATTTTATTTTGCATTTTGGTTGATCCTAGAAATTCTACGCAACTCAATGACCCACGGAGAGAGTTGGGGATTTCGTTATTTTCATATTTGAGTTCTCTCAAATTTTGAGAATAGGATCATTTGATTTTATTTATTTTATCATCAATTATTTCTATTACAAAAATATGAGAGAGGGAATAAAATGACTTTCCCAAAATAAAGAAATATTGAGGATTTAATAAAAAAATCAAATAAGATTTTATTTCGGAGTTTTTCGGTGTTTTATTTGAATTTAGGAAAAAAGTGCGTTTTTCAAAATTGCATTTAGGGCCCAAATAAATGTTCACCTTGTGCGGCTTGATTTTAGAAGCCCGTGAAAATTTATTTCGGAATTTTTGGAGTTCATTTAGTATTTCTTTTGTTTCTTCCGAGCGGAATAATTAAAAAAAACGAACAGACTTCGGGCCGTACCCGTGCGGGACACCGCCCGGGGGCAGCCTTTAAATAGCCCCGCCCCAGCCCATCAGCCCCGCCTCGATCCGCGCGCGCCGCCGGAGCCGCCGTCGCCGCCGCCGACGATCCCGCCACCCGAGGTTCGTCGCGCCTCATTTTCCGTGCCGGAAAAAATCGGCGTTCGTCGTTTTTCTTTTTCTCGGATTAAATCCGTGATTTTTCTGATCGCGATTCCTGATCCGATTTTTGTTTTAGTTTAACTTTTCGCTCGTTTATCGGAATCAGGCGACTCAAGCACCTAGGGATTCGCCTCGAAACCCTCTATCCGTTTAACCAACTTAAACAAGGTTTTGCTACTGTAAAATTTTCCCTAGATCCAGATTACTAGAACAAAGTTGTTTTCTTTCGCTGTTTGACTTTCGTTGCTTCGTTCGATTTGATTCTTTTTGCCAAGCGGAGTTCTTAAGTTGACCCTTCTGGTTAGATCTCTTATTTGAGTTTTACCTGTGCATTAGATGAGTACTTATTGTATGCTTGTTTGTTTGTCTGCGATAGAATACCCGGAGTGCGCCGCCTGTTACTTCGAATCGTTAGGTTTCGCGGATCATCAGCAAGGCAAGTAACACTTTGATCATACCTTTTCTACTACCCAGTTTTATTGCATTAGATCAATCCTCACACATTGCATGATTAGGATCTAATTAAATTGTGGGATGGGAAGTAGATGAGGTAGTACCTATTACTTGTTTATTATCAAACCTTTGGGAGTTACTTCTACGTTTGCTTATTATGCCATGCTAGTAGACGTGGATTGGGTGAGTGATATCCATGACAGATGTGAGATTGTTAATTAATGGTTTATCTAAGGTGGCAACTTAAACACACATCTGGGTGGATTGAGGCACCTGGGTATTCCAGGACTTGCCTGTTTTTCTTTTGGACCGCCACCCAGGCTCAAAGGGATCATGAGACTATTCATACTAGAAACTTCCATGTGCAGCCACAAGCTATTATGGGCTCTAGCATAGTTGACTAAGTCGTGCGAACTCTTACAGTGGTATACTAGCAGATGTAGGGGATGTAGGTGGTAGGGTCTACCCGATCGTAAGGTGCTAGCGTTCTGAAAGACTATGTCTCGGTCATCCGTCTTCTCAAACAACATGTAGTGCGAGAAACCAAACGGAGGCGATCGAGTCTTGTGGGGAAAAGTGCGCAAACCTCTGCAGAGTGTAATAAACTAATCATGGTTAGCTGTGTCCCCGGTTGTGGACATCTTGAGTATCTAGTACCTGGATTATCATGTGAATCTCAACATGTTACTCTAAATTAATTTTGTTGGGTTATGTTTAATGATGATGCTTAATTGGGATTGAGAATGTTGTCAACCATTCTCAATGTTTAACAACCACCATGATAGTAATTAAATTTTATTCCTTTGAAGTAGGGAAAAATTGGCTTTACGCAAAACTGTAACCATAGAGCTTTCCACCAGCCAAATATGCATATAGTATAGCTGTTTCATTCCATTACTCTCTATGTGTTACCTTGCCAGCATATTCCATGTGCTGACCCATTTCGGGCTGCAACGTTAATGTTGCAGACTTTTCAGACGATGATTAAGGAGTTTTTAGGTCGTGGTTCTATACTCAGTGATGCCATTGGAGTTGATGGACTCACTTATCTTCCAAGCCTTCCGCTGTTATCGTTATTAGATGGCCTTAAGCCATATTTATTGTAATGAAGTTCTGTATGGAGACACTCGATGCAATAAGTGTGTGATTGCTACTCTGCTATAAATCCTCCGAGTACTGTGTGGTGTCAGCATTACTGATCCAGGGATGACACCGGAGCACAGAGATCAGACTGTTTGAGGTCTGTTTGCTACATCCTCCGGGGTTACGGTTTCAATAACATTAGTTTCAACATTTATAGGATTACCTGAGATATAATGTTTAATTCTTTGGTCGTTCACCACCTTCGGATTTGTGCCTTCGAAGTTGTTGATTTTTATGGCACCGGAACGATAGACCTCCTCGATAACGTAAGGACCTTCCCATTTGGAGAGAAGTTTTCCTGCAAAAAATCTTAAACGAGAGTTGTATAGCAATACATAATCACCTACATTAAACTCACGCTTTTGTATTCTTTTGTCATGCCATCTTTTAACTTTTTCTTTAAACAATTTGGCATTTTCGTAGGCTTGGGTTCTCCATTCATCGAGTGAGCTAATATCAAATAACCTCTTCTCACCGGCAAGTTTAAAAATCATAATTGAGTTCTTTAATAGCCCAATATGCCTTGTGTTCAAGTTCGAGAGGTAAGTGACATGCTTTTCCATAAACCATTTTATACGGAGATATACCCATAGGATTTTTATATGCAGTTCTATAGGCCCATAATGCATCATCAAGTTTCTTCGACCAATTCTTTCTAGATCTATTAACAGTCTTTTGCAAAATTAATTTGAGTTCTCTATTACTCAATTCTACTTGACCACTAGACTGTGGGTGATAAGGAGATGCAATTCTATGATTAACATCATATTTAGCAAGCACTTTACGGAAAGCACCATGAAGAAAATGTGAACCACCATTAGTCATTAAATATCTAGGGACTCCAAATCTTGGAAAAATAACTTCTTTAAGCATCTTAATAGAGGTGTTATGATCAGCACTACTAGTTGGAATAGCTTCTACCCACTTAGTAACATAATCAACATCAACTAAAATATGTGTATATCCATTGGAGGAAGGAAAAGGTCCCATATAATCAAAGCCCCAAACATCAAATGGTTCAATAACAAGTGAATAATTCATAGGCATTTCCTGAGTCTACTAATATTACCAATTCTTTGACATTCATCACAAGATAAGACAAACTTACGGGCATCTTTGAAGAGAGTAGGCCAATAAAAACCAGATTGCAGTACCTTATGTGCAGTTCTATCTCCAGCATGGTGTCCTCCATAAGCTTCAGAGTGACACTTGCGTATGATCTGTTCCTGTTCATGCTCAGGTACACAACGTCTAATAACACCATCTACTCCTTGTTTATAAAGATGTGGGTCATCCCAAAAGTAATGCCTCAAATCATAGAACTTTTTCTTTTGCTGGTATGTGAAACTAGGTGGTATAAACTTAGCAACAATGTAATTAGCATAATCAGCATACCATGGAGCAGTATGAGAAGTATTTATGACATTTAGTTGCTCATCAGGAAAGCTATCATCAATAGGTAGTGGGTCATCAAGCACATTTTCTAACCTAGACAAGTTGTCTGCAACGGGGTTCTCATCTCCCTTTCTATCAACAATATGTAAATCAAATTCTTGTAGCAAGAGAACCCATCTAATAAGTCTAGGTTTAGCATCTTTCTTTTCCATGAGATATTTAATAGCAGCATGATCAGTGTGAATAGTTACTTTAGAATCAACAATATAAGGTCTGAACTTATCACAAGCAAATACAACTGCTAAGAATTCTTTTTCAGTAGTAGCATAATTTCTTTGAGCATTGTCTAGGGTTTTACTAGCATATTGAATAACATTTAATTTCTTATCAACTCTTTGCCCTAGAACAGCACCTACAGCATAATCACTAGCATCACACATAATTTCAAAGGGTAAATTCCAATCAGGTGGCTGAACAATAGGTGCAGGGATCAATGCTTTCTTAAGTATTTCAAATGCTTCTACACAATCATCATCAAAAACAAATGGTATATCTTTTTGTAATAAATTAGTCAGAGGCCGAGAATTTTTTGAGAAGTCCTTAATGAACCTCCTATAAAATCCGGCGTGACCAAGGAAACTTCTTATACCTTTAATGTCCTTGGGGCATGGCATCTTTTCAATAGCATCAACCTTGGCTTTATCAACTTCAATACCTCTTTCAGAAACTTTATGCCCCAAGACAATACCTTCGTTAACCATAAAGTGGCACTTTTCCCAATTCAAGACAAGATTAGTTTCTTCACACCTCTGCAAAACTCAATCAAGGTTGCTCAAGCAGTCATCAAAAGAAGATCCATAGATGGAGAAATCGTCCATGAAAACCTCACAAATCTTTTCATAAAAGTCAGAGAATATAGCCATCATGCATCTTTGAAAGGCAGCAGGTGCATTACATAAACCAAAAGGCATACGTCTATAAGAAAAAGTACCAAAAGGGCAAGTAAAAGTAGTCTTTGATTGATCCTTGGCTGACACAGGTATTTGAGAGAAACCAGAATAACCATCTAGAAAGCAAAAATGTGTATGTTTAGATAATCTTTCTAGCATTTGATTGATAAAAGGTAAGGGGTAATGATCCTTTTTAGTGGACTTATTTAATTTGTGGAAATCAATTACCATCCTATAACCTGTAATAATTCTTTGAGGAATCAATTCATCTTTATCATTAGGAACGACAGCAATACCTCCCTTCTTAGGGACACAATGGACAAGACTTACCCATCGACTATCAGCAACGGATAGATTATACCTGCCTCAAGGAGCTTTAGTATTTCTTTTCTTACCACTTCTTTCATTTTAGGATTCAGCCGTCGTTGATGATCACGAACTGGTTTAGCATCTTCTTCCAAATTTATTTTATGTTGACATAGAGTGGGACTAATGCCCTTAAGATCATCAAGAGTATACCCAATAGCAGCACGGTGCTTCTTCAGAGTTTTCAATAATCTCTCTTCCTCATGCTCTAAAAGGTTAGCACTAATAATAACAGGATATATCTTTTTCTCATCAAGATAAGCATATTTAAGAGTATCAGGCAATGGTTTAAGCTCAAACACGGGATCACCCTTGGGTGGAGGAGGATCCCCTAGGATTTCATCAGGCAAATTGTGCTTCAGAATAGGTTCCTGTTTAAAGAATACTTCATCTATTTCCCTTCTTTCATTCATAAACATATCATTTTCATGGTCTAGCAAATATTGTTCTAAAGGATCACTAGGAGGTACGGCAATAGAAGCAAGACCAATAATTTCATACTTACTAGGTAATTCTTCTTCACGGTGTTGTCTACTAAATTTAGAGAAGTTAAATTCATGAGACATATCATCTAAACCGATAGTAACAACATCCTTTTTGCAATCTATCTTAGCATTAACAGTGTTTAAGAAGGGTCTACCAAATATAATGGGACAAAAGCTATCTTGTGGGGAACCAAGAACAAGAAAATCAGCAAGATATTTAGTTTTCCCACACAAGACTTCAACATCTCTAACAATTCCCATTGGTGATATAGTATCTCTATTGGCAAGTTTAATTGTGACATCAACATCTGATACGTCTCCGTCGTATCTACTTTTCCGAACACTTTTGTCCTTGTTTTGGACTCTAACTTGCATGATTTGAATGGAACTAACCCGGACTGACGCTGTTTTCAGTAGAATTACCATGGTGTTATTTATGTGCAGAAACAAACGTTCTCGGAATGACCTGAAACTTCACGGAGCAACTTCTTGGAAAATATAAAAAATACCTGCAAAAGATGAAGGCCCGGGGGCCCACCACCTCTCCACGAGGGTGGGGGCGTGCCTGCCCCCCTAGGGCGCACCCCTACCTTGTGGGCCCCCTGGTGCCTCTCCGACTCCAACTCCAACTCTATATATTGTGCTTCAGGGAGAAAAAAATCAGAGAGAAGAATTCATCGCGTTTTACGATATAGAGCCGCCGCCAAGCCCTAAAACCTCTCGGGAGGGCTGATTTGGAGTCCGTTCGGGGCCCCGGAGAGGGGAATCCGTCGCCATCGTCATCATCAACCATCCTCCATCACCAATTTCATGATGCTCACCGCGTGCGTGCGTAATTCCATCGTAGGCTTGTTGGACGGTGATGGGTTGGATGGGATCTATCATTTAATCGAGTTAGTTTTGTTAGGGTTTTATCCCTAGTATCCACTATGTTCTGAGATTGATGTTGCTACGACTTTGCTATGCTTAATGCTTGTCACTAGGGCCCGAGTGCCGTGATTTCAGATCTGAACCTATTATGTTTTCATCAATATATGAGTGTTCTTGATCCTATCTTGCAAGTCTATAGTCACCTATTATGTGTTATGATCCCTTAACCAAGAAGTGACAATAATCGGGATACTTACCGGTGATGACCGTAGTCTGAGGAGTTCATGTATTCACTATGTGTTAATGCTTTGTTCCGGTACTCTATTAAAAGGAGGCCTTAATATCCCTTAGTTTCCGTAAGGACCCCGCTGCCACGGGAGGGTAGGACAAAAGATGTCATGCAAGTTCTTTTCCATAAGCACGTATGACTATGTTCGGAATACATGCCTACATTATATCAATGAACTGGAGCTAGTTCTGTGTCACCCTAGGTTATGACTGTTACATGATGAACCGCATCCAGCATAATTCTCCATCACCGATCCATTGCCTACGAGCTTTCCATACATTGTTCTTCGCTTATTTATTTTCCCATTGCTATTGCTATCATCACTACAAAATACCAAAAACATTACTTTGACTACTGTTACCTTTTGCTACCGTTACCACTACCATTATATTACTTCGCTACTAAATACTTTGCTGCAGATATTAAGTTTACAGGTGTGGTTGAATTGACAACTCAGCTGCTAATACTTGAGAGTATTCTTTGGCTCCCCTTGTGTCGAATCAATAAATTTGGGTTGAATACTTTACCCTCGAAAACTGTTGCGATCCCCTATACTTGTGGGTTATCAAGACTATTTTCTGGCGCCGTTGTCGGGGAGCATAGCTATATTCTTTGAGTCACTTGGGATTTATATCTGCTTATCATTATGAAGAACTTGAAAGATCCAAGACCAAGATTTATCCCTCAACTACGAGGGGAGGTAAGGAACTGCCATCTAGCTCTGCACTTGATTCACCTTCTGTTTTGAGTAAGCTTGCGACACCTAAACCTGCTTCTGCTATGCGTTCTGATATGTCGCATGTTATTGATGACGCCACTTCTGCTATACATGATACTTATGATGAAACTACTTCTATGCTTGATACTACCGTGCCACTTGGTGAATTTCTTGATGAACAACTTGCTAGGGCTAGAGAGATTGAAAATATTGAATCTGATAATACTGATGAAAGTGATGATGAAGAATCACTTGTTATTCCCGAGGGTTATGTTTTTGATCAAGAAGCCTCTTTAGCTATTTTATCTTGCAAAGATATATACGAACTTAAGAGGTTATTAGCTAAATGGAATAAGCAATCTCTAAATGCTAGAATGAAACCTGACCCTGCTTTTGCTACTTCACCTATCTGTCTTACCGATAAAGATTATGAATTCTCTGTTGATCCTGATATAATTACTTTGGTTGAATCTGATCCTTTTCATGGCTATGAATCTGAAACTGTTGTAGCACATCTTACTAAATTAAATGATATAGCTACCCTGTTTACTAAAAATGAGAGAACTCGCTACTTTTATATCCTTAAAATATTACCGTTCTCATTAAAGGGTGATGCTAAGATATGGTTTAATTCTCTTGATGTTGGTTGTGTGCGTAGTCCCCAGGATATGATTTATTACTTCTCTATTAAATATTTCCCTGCTCATAAGAAACAAGCTGCTTTAAGGGATATATATAATTTTGCGCAAATTGAAGAAGAGAGTCTCCCACAAGCTTGGGGGAGGCTTCTTCAATTACTTAATGCTTTGTCTGATCATCCTCTTAAGAAAAATGAAATACTTGATATCTTTTATAATGGACTAACCAATGCCTCCAGAGATTACCTGGATAGTTGTGCTGGTTCTGTTTTCAGGGAAAGAACACTAGATGAAGCTGAAATTCTGTTGAATAATATGTTGACAAATGAAAATAATTGGACACCTCCGGAGCCAATTCCTGAGCCTATTCCTAAACCAACTCCGAAGAAGAGGGGTATTCTATTTCTCAGTCCTGAATATATGCAAGAGGCAAAGAAATCTATGAAAGAAAAAGGTATTAAAGCTGAAGATGTTAAGAATTTACCTCCTATTGAAGAAATACATGGTCTTAATTTACCGCCGGTTGAAGAAACATATGATCTTAATCCATTACCTATTGAAGAAACTCATGGTCTTGATAACCCGACACAGGTAGTAAAGGTAAATTCTCTCTGTAGATATGATAAAGCTGAAATCCCGTTGTCGGTTTCAAAACCAACGGATCTCGGGTAGCGGGTCCCGAACTGTGCGTCTAGGCCGGATGGTAACAGGAGGCAAGGAACACGATGTTTTACCCAGGTTCGGGCCCTCTTGATGGAGGTAAAACCCTACGTCCTACTTGATTAATATTGATGATATGGGTAGTACAAGAGTAGATCTACCACGAGATCAAGGAGGCTAAACCCTAGAAGCTAGCCTATGGTATGATTGTTGTATGATGAAGTTGTCCTACGGACTAAAACCCTCCGGTTTATATAGACACCGGAGAGGGTTAGGGTTACACAAAGTCGGTTACAATAGTAGGAGATCTAAATATCCGCATCACCAAGCTTGCCTTCCACGCCAAGGAAAGTCCCATCCGGACACGGGACGAAGTCTTCAATCTTGTATCTTCATAGTCCTGGAGTCCGGCTGAAGGTATAGTCCGGCTACCCGGACACCCCCTAATCCAGGACTCCCTCAGTAGCCCCCGAACCAGGCTTCAATGACGATGAGTCCGGCGCGCAGATTGTCTTCGGCATTGCAAGGCGGGTTCTTCTCAAAATTCCGTGTACCTGTTAAATAATGTCCGATTTTCGTAATGTAGCGCACCTTGGCTTCCACGCCCAATAATGGTCGTCTTCCATGTGTCAAACGAATGCGAAAAGTTGGGGTGTTTTTACATTCACACCCCTAGCCGCATAAACGAGACGCCTATTTAATGGGATGGGGATTCAGATCCAAACCACACCTTCTCCTCTCCGCGAGTAATCATCAGAGCGCCTCCAGCAAAGGTCCATTGCAACATGGCCAGCCGTCGTAGCTCCTCCTCTCGCCCTTCCAGTCCTAAACCTGGAGACTAGGAGAGGTGCTCCATCCCGCACAGCGAGCTAGTGTCGCTTCAGGCCAAGGGATTTCTCCCTCAGGCCTATATGGTCCCGGTCCGAGCCGGACTCGCCACCTATAATGGCGGAGAGCAAGCGGAGAGCACCCCCAATCCCTCCAAAGGAGAGCGGGTGTGCCTCGTCCCTTATCTAATAAGAGGACTTGGATTTCCAATTCATCCATTTCTCTGTGGGCTTTTGGAGTTCTACGGCCTCCAGCTGCACAATCTCACGCCCGGCTCCATATTGCATATCGCGGGCTTCGTCGCCCTTTGCGAGCTATTCTTGGGTGTTGAGGCTCATTTCGCGCTGTGGAAGAGGGTATTCTGCCTGGTGCCCCGCTCTCAAGAGGGGTCTATATATCAAGTGGGCGGAGCCGAAGTGTGGCGTATCGCCAGGACCGGATATCTATCCGGAACCCCAAAGAAGGCATCCGAGGACTGGCCTTCGGAATGGTTTTATATAGATGATGTCCCGCTGCCGGATCCTATCCGGGTCGGTCTCCCCGAATTCAACAGTGCTCCCTTAAAGAAACGCCTAAGCTGGCGTCCGCGGAGCTCTCAGAAAGAAGGTGACAGGGACGTCCTTCACCTGATGGGCCGGATAAGACTATTGGCTCATTCCGGACTAACCATGATTGGAGTCATGGCCGCATGCATTATGCGGGGGGTGCAGCCGCTTCAATATAGAGGCCACCCCATGTGGGATTTTAACGGGGGGGATGACGCCACCCGTTATGGTCATAAGGGGCCAGCCTCAGCTGCCGCTCTAGTAAAGATCTTATCCTCTTTGTACAAGGGAGAAGAGGAGGAATTCCTCCGCGTCAACCCACAGGGCGGATTTACTATGTACAACCCTCCGAGTTGGGTAAGTTGACAATTGTGCTTGCCCATCCATTTTATATTCCCATGATTAAATATGTAGTCTAACGACTTCAACGCAGGAACTGCGTTAGGAGGTAAAGGATATAAACAGCCGTCCCCCACAGCCCGAGGATCCAGAACGGTCCCTCGATCCGGACTCCGAAGAGGATCCGGACATATCGGTGGAGCTGATCGACGGGGTGTTTCATCAGCTAAGCAAGGACAATACCTTGGTGGCCATTACGGCTGATTACCCAGGGTTAATTCCGGCCTCCCAGGTAACAGAGAGCGGAGTCTCATCCCCTTGAGAAGGAATCTATTCTCACGCATTTCAGGTTTCCTGACAACGACCGTGTTTTGCAGGGGAGGTTTCCAAGGCGGGAGGCCGAACCTGCGGCGGCTAGCCAACGAGGGGCCGCAGGGCCCCGTGGGGTAAAAAGGAATGTAGTCCGGACTGAGACACCGGCGCAAAGGTATAGCGCACCCTCTTTTTCCCTGGTGTTATTCCTTCAGGGCATATTAACGTTCATGCTATCTTCAGGACGAAGAGACCTCGCCGGACTACATCTGGAGAGGTTGCCAATCGCGCCTCCACCAGCCAGGCTCCAACGCCTGGCTTGGAAGCGGAAACGAACACAAGGCGCGCACCGGACGCTCCTCCGACAGAGGATGCGGACAGGCTGTCTACCACCAATTCCGAGGTGGAGAGTGCCATGAACCACAGGCGTCGCCGGACAGTTCTTCACGACGCTTGTTTCTCCCAAGAGGCATTAGATGCCTTCAATTCGGGAGATGCGTACCTCCGTGCCGCTCAAAATGGTTTAGCCAGAGCCACGGAGCAATATGTAAAAGACATATGGGTAAGAAATTTTTTGGTAAATATATATATACCAGTAGCCCCCGAGACTTGAAACAGTTAGAGTAACTGATTTAAGGATCATTTGTTATGCAGGTTCTCACAGAGAAGAATACCGTACTGTCCCAGGAGCTGGAAGAGTGCAAAGCCTAACTGGAGGCTGCACTAGCCGAGGCAGGGGAGCCCAATGAGACCCCCTCTGGTAAGATACACTTTGAAAGATTAGTATCTTGCGAAGTGCGGCGTGGGTCTAAATCTGGCAAATCATATTGCAGATGGCGCCGGACTGGATCCGGAGAGGCAACAACTCTTACGCCGGCTAAAGGCCGGTGAGAGTATGCTGACAAGGGTGAGGCGGGAGAAGAATGATCTTCAGGATGCCAACACCAAGCTAGACGTTGAACTTAAAGATGTTCATGGCCAGCTGTCGGACTCCACTAAGGAGAATCAGCGGCTTCGATGCGGCATATTTAGTAAGTGCTTAAGCGAATCTTTGAAAGAAAAGAGTTCGGCGAGGAAGTCGACTAACAGAGTAATGTCTGTAGGTATGCTAACGGGTCGTCCTGCAGAGGAGATGCCCAGTTCTTTGGGTGACCTTCCCGAGCTCTCGCAACTGCACGAGCGATTTCGACAGGCGATGCGAGGTGTTGCCCAAGCCTTATGGCCTTCCCACTCCATGCCCGAGGGCCTTGGAGAGCTTTCGGAGAAGCTTAAGGGAGCTCGGCGGCGCTTCTGGTTGTGGAAGATATCAGCCTGCCGACAAGGCGCTAGGGAGGCCTGGGCCATGGTGAAGACGCGGTACACGAAGTCTGACCCAAACCACATGGCAGAGGTCGGACCTGTGGGGCCTGACGGGAGGGAGATCCCTGTAAGCTTAGTGTACGGCCAAGTAGAATTGGCCGCCAAGTATTCCCAACAGGACTGTAAGTTATACAGCCTGTTAGATGGTATTGAAGAGGAATACAATCAGTCAGAGTGACTATGTAATTTTTAATTGACATGTGTAATGCCTTCTAGCCCGATTGTAGATCGTTTGTCGTTGCCGACCTTTTCGCTTCAACCTCAGGACCTGATGGTCCAGAATGTGTCCGAATACCCTACCGGTTATGTAAGAACCGGGGTATGCATGGAGACCAGGCGTAGGGGTCATTAGTGCTTCATCAGACAAGTGCCCAACTAGTTATGTTATATTACATGGTTAGTAAGAAGCATCTTCCAGAGAGAATAGTTTCGTTAGGGGTTCCTTTCTCTGGGAGGCATGCCCTAAAGTGCATGTCCGGACTGCAAACGCAGGAAAATCATCTGGGGGCATATATATAAATAAGTAAAAAAGGTCATCTTTTAGTTCACTGACCGAATATTCCCTTAAGAACGCTAGCTTTCGGCTTCACCCAGTCTGAGGTACACATCCGGCTGATCCGGCAGTAACAATCGCAGAGGTGCTCCCTTTACCACCTAGCCGAACAATCGGGAATGTAGGGGTAAGCACAGGAGCCAGGCAACCCAGCTTGGCCAAAACTTAAGTCATATCGATGCATATAATGGTGAAGAAAAGGTACATGCGGAAGTTTGACACATGTGGTGGGCATGAAGCCCGTATAAATAAGCTTCTGTTAAAGAAGCCCCCAGGTTTAATGAGCGCGAGTAGCACGTCACTTGAGGAGCCTTTAAGGGCTATAAAAGAAAAGGGGCGAAGGAGAGAAATGTAAGACAGAAAATGTAAAAAATGGACAGAGGAAGGAGACAAACACAGAGTCCAGCGCTAGGCATAGAATCTTCGGAGACGGGCTGCGTTCCATGGGTTTGGCTCGAGTCGGTTATCTGACGCATCTTGCAGGCGATATGCTCCACCAGTCAGGACTTGGTCGATTATGAAGGGACCTTCCCACTTGGGCTTCAGCTTGTCCTTTTTCTTGTCCGGCAAGCGTAGAACTAATTCGCCAACGTTGTAGTTTTTGGCCCGCACTTCTCTGCTTCGATATCTTCGAGCCTGCTGTTGATAGAATGTGGAACGGGCTTTTGCCACGTCGCGCTCCTCCTCTAAGGCGTCCAAACTGTCCTGCCGATCGTGCTCGGCTTCCCTTTCTTCGTACATGCGCACTCGAGGTGAGTCATGAATTATGTTGCAGGGCAAGACTGCCTCTGCGCCGTACACCATAAAAAATGGTGTGTATCCGGTGGTGCGATTTGGCGTGGTCCGCAGCCCCCAGAGTACTGAGTCGAGCTCCTCTACCCAGTGCGTGTTAGATTCCTTGAGGGACCGCACTAATCTGGGTTTGATGCCGCTCATGATGAGACCATTTGCACGTTTGACCTGACCGTTAGTTTGTGGGTGATAGACGGAAGCATAATCGAGCTTGATGCCCATGTTTTTGCACCAGAGTTTTACCTCATCGGCCGTAAAGTTCGTGCCATTATCGGTGATGATGTTGTGGGGGACGCCATAACGGTGTACGACCCCAGATATAAAGTCTATCACAGGTCCGGATTCGGCCGTCTTGGCTTCTATCCATTTGGTGAACTTATCCACCATGACCAGTAAGTATTTTTTCTTATGGGTTCCGCCCTTAAGGGGTCCCACCATGTCAAGCCCCCAGACCGCGAAAGGCCAAGTGATGGGGATAGTTTGGAGGGCGGTGGGTGGCATATGTCTTTGGTTTGCAAAAAGCTGGCAACCGGCGCATCGTTGGACCAAGTCCTGAGCGTCCACCCGGGCCGTCGGCCAATAAAAGCCTGTACGGAAAGCCTTGCTTACAAGGGACCGGGCTGCGGCGTGATGGCCACCGAGTCCGGCATGAATTTCAGCCAGCAGGTTCCGCCCTTCCTCTTCGGAGATGCACCTTTGAAGGACTCCGGTAGTGCTTTTCTTATAAAGTTCTCCCTCATGGACTTTATAGGCTTTAGATCGCCGCACTATACAGCGTGCCTCGTTTTGGTCCTCTGGGAGTTCCTGCCTAGTAAGGTAGGCTAGGAATGGTTCTGTCCACGGGGCAATAACGGCCATTAGTACGTGGGCTGAGGTTGTTATTTCATTGGCAGAGCCTCCGATTATGTCAGATTGTTCGGCGTCGGACAATGCGGTTGGGTCCGGGCTAATATTGCCATGTTCCCCTTCCCATACTACGGATGGCTTGAACAGCCTTTCCAGGAAGACGTTGGGGGGGATCGCATCGCGTTTTGCGCCGATGCGTGCCAGGACGTCTGCCGCCTGATTGTTTTCTCGGGCTATATGGTGAAATTCGAGCCCCTCAAACCGAGCTGATATTTTGAGGACGGCGTTGCGGTAAGCTGCCATTTTTGGATCCTTGGCATCAAAGTCTCCATTTATTTGGGATATCGTGAGGTTCGAATCCCCGTGCACCTCTAGGTGTTGAATGCCCATGGATACTGCCATCCGGAGACCATGTAAAAGGGCCTCGTATTCGGCTGCAATGTTGGAGTCCGTGTACATAATCTGGAGTACATATTGAAATGTGTCTCCTGTGGGGGACGTCAAAATGACGCCGGCCCCAAGTCCGGCCAACATTTTGGAACCGTCGAAGTGCATGATCCAGTTTGAATATGTGTCGTACTCTTTAGGGAGTTCGGCCTCCGTCCATTCTGCGACGAAGTCGGCCAAAACTTGCAACTTGATAGCTCGCTGTGGCCTATAAGTTATCATTGAGTGGTACTTCCGATGCTACTGTGATTGAACACTCTTGAAAGTAGTGTCGTAGCTTCCGGGATGCCATGAATACCGCATATGCAATCTTTTGATAATGTGGGTACCGTGATTTGCATGGGGTGAGGACAGTGGACACATAGTAAACCGGCTTTTGAAGGGGGAATTTGTGTCCATCCGTTTCCCACTCGACGACGAGTACTGCACTGACAACTTGATGGGTTGCTGCAATGTACAATAGCATTGGTTCGCCGATGTTTGGCGCGGCCAGGACAGGGTTTGTTGCCAATATGGATTTTATTTCCTCGAGTCCGGCCGTGGCGGCATCCGTCCACTCGAAGTGTTCGGTGCGCCGAAGGAGGCGATAGAGGGGTAGCGCCTTTTCTCCCAAACGGGAGATAAAGCGGCTTAGAGCCGCCACGCATCCGGTTAATTTTTGTATTTGTTTGAGGTCCTTTGGGATATCCAATTGTGACAAAGCTCGGATCTTGGCTGGATTTGCTTCGATTCCTCTACCGGATACAATGAAGCCCAAGAGCTTTCCGGCTAGAACGCCGAAAACGCATTTTTCCAAATTTAGCTTGATGTCATATGCTCGGAGGTTGTCAAATGTAAGCCTCAAGTCGTCTACTAGAGATTCGACATGTCTTGTTTTTACGACCACATCATCCACGTATGCCTCTACTGTTTTGCTGATCTAGTTTGCCAGACATGTCTGAATCATGCGTTGATATGTTGCGCCGGCGTTTTTGAGCCCGAAAGGCATTGTGTTGAAGCAGAATGGGCCGTATGGGGTGATGAATGCCGTTGCGGCCTGGTCTGACTCGGCCATCTTGATTTGATGGTAACCGGAGTATGCGTCGAGGAAGCACAATGAATCGTGTCCTGCAGTGGCGTCGGTAATTTGATCGATGCGGGGGAGGGGGAAGGGATCCTTTGGGCAAGCCTTGTTAAGGTCTTTGAAGTCAACGCACAGGCGCCAGGATTTGTCCTTCTTTGGTACCATCACCAAGTTTGCTAGCCAGTCTGGATGTTTTATATCTCTGATGAATCCGGCCTCCAATAGTTTGGCTAGCTCCTCTCCCATTGCCTGTCTCTTGGGCTCAGAGAAACGCCGAAGGGCTTGTTTGACAGGTTTGAATCCTTTTAGGATATTTAAGTTGTGTTCGGCTAGCCTGCGTGGGATTCCTGGCATGTCTGAAGGGTGCCAGGCAAAAATGTCCCAGTTCTCCCATAGGAATTCTCGCAGTGCGGCATCTACATCGGGGTTTAATCGTGCCCCGATGGAAGCTGTTTTATTGGGGTCCGTTGGATGGACCTGGAATTTGACTATTTCATACGCTGGTTTAAAGGAGGTGGACTTGGATCTTTTATCGAGTATCACATCGTCCCTGTTTATCGTGGAGCGCAGCGTAGTCAGTTCCTCAGCCGCTAGGGCTTCGGATAGTGCCTCAAGGGCCAATGCGGCTATCTTGTTTTCGGCACGGAGTGCTATGTCCGGATCACTAGCGAGAGTGATGATTCCGTTCGGCCCGGGCATCTTGAGCTTCATGTACCCGTAATGGGGTATTGCTTGGAAGATTGTAAACGCTTCCCTCCCCAGTAGAGCGTGGTATCCGCTACTGAACGGGGCCACTTGGAATGTGACCTCTTCGGACCTATAATTATCCGGCGTGCCGAACACCACATCTAGTGTGATTTTTCCTGCACAGCGCGCTTCCCGACTGGGGATTATTCCTCTAAAGGTTGTGCTACTTCGCTCAATGCGGTTCCAGTCTATTTCCATTTTTTGAAGGGTTTCCTCATAAATGAGGTTCATTCCGCTGCCTCCGTCCATGAGTACCTTGGTGAGGCGAAAGCCGTCCACTATAGGACTGAGTACCAATGCGGCTGGTGCTCGAGCTGTTCGGGTTTTAGGTTCATCACTGGCATTAAAAGTAATAGCCGTGTCACTCCATGGGTTTATTGTTGCTACTTGATAGACTTCGGCGAGGCTACGGAGTGTTCTTTTTCGCATATTATTTGATGCGAAAGTCTCGAAGAATGTTAAGACTGTACTGGAGTCCCTGAGGTGGTTTTCTGCGGCCTCCGGAATTAGGAGATCTTCGCCCCTTTTGGCCACCTGCCAGAGTATCCAACATGCTCTAAGGCTATGAGTTGGTGTGGCATCCTCTGTACTATGAATTTTACAGGGTCCATTAAGCCATCCCTCCAGTACGGTTCCATGCCGTGTAGAGGGTTTTGGTTTTTTGGTTTTTAACCCAGGAGTCTGATGATGATGCACCCTTTTATTTCGGACGAGGTTTCTATTCAGGGCCGGATTGTCCCAAAATATAGTTTCAGTTTTCCAGGCGCTTTCCATCGCACAGTACTTTTGTACTATGGACGCCAAGTCAGAGAAGCGTGTAATATCACGATGACCTATGGCGTTGAGGATTCCCTTGTCCGTGCAATTATTGCAAAAGATTGAGATTGCGTCTTCCTCGCGGCAGTCCTTAATCCTGTTCATAACCAGGAGGAACCTTGCCCAGTAATAATGTACTGTTTCTTCGGGCTTTTGCCTGATTTGGGATAGATCGCTTATGTTCAGGTGGGTGGGTGGAATTAAATTCGGAACTTCACCCAATCTAAGACTCAGAGGACAAGGAGTTTCTGAACTCTGAAGTTTGGATTCTTGGATATTGTCCAGTGAATCTAGCCCGTTGCCTGATTCTAAGTTCAGGTCTTGAGTTACATCCTCCCCTCCACGGGTATCCGGCTTGGAGTGATCGGGAATCCGGATGTAGCTAGTCCTTAAGATAGATGAAGAGTTGCCGCACTATGCCTCTACCACGGCAACGTGATGGGTGACTTGGGGAGAATTAATTTCTCTTAGATCGGGTTTAAGCCCAACCTAGTCATAATCCGTAGTGACCCCCAAGGCGGCGATGCAATCCAAGAGCTCATTTACGGAAGAGAGCTCCATTGGATCTAACTGCTCGACGAGTTCCGAGCTGACGTGAAGATTGCTTTTGATGACTCGAGAGGTCACCGTCGGCGCAACGCCCGAACAGGCGGTCATGAGAAAACCGCCTAGCCGGAGAGTTTGGCCGACAGCCAAGGCTCCCTTAGTAACGGCGCCGTCTTTAAAGATGGGAAGAGGCATCCTTCCTGATTGCGATGGCATAGAGGAGCTCTCAATGAAAGCACCAATGTCAGTGTCAAAACCGCCGGATCTCGGGTAGGGGGTCCCGAACTGTGCGTCTAGGCCGGATGGTAACAGGAGGCAAGGAACACGATGTTTTACCCAGGTTCGGGCCCTCTTGATGGAGGTAAAACCCTACGTCCTGCTTGATTAATATTGATGATATGGGTAGTACAAGAGTAGATCTACCACGAGATCAAGGAGGCTAAACCCTAGAAGCTAGCCTATGGTATGATTGTTGTATGATGAAGTTGTCCTACGGACTAAAACCCTCCGGTTTATATAGACACCGGAGAGGGTTAGGGTTACACAAAGTCGGTTACAATAGTAGGAGATCTAAATATCCGCATCACCAAGCTTGCCTTCCAAGCCAAGGAAAGTCCCATTCGGACACGGGACGAATTCTTCAATCTTGTATCTTCATAGTCCTGGAGTCCGGCTGAAGGTATAGTCCGGCTACCCGGACACCCCCTAATCCAGGACTCCCTCACCCGTTTACAAAATTTGCTAGCCCATGCTTAGATGAGTTTGATAAATTTATGGCTAAGAAAGAAGACTTTAATTCTTATTTTGGTAGACAATTGAAATACAATTCAAACATGCTTGAACACTTGGGTGATTATATGGCTAATGTCAAAGGTGAACTTAAACTTATTAGTAAACATGCTTCTATGGTTACCACTCAAGTAGAACAAGTAGTTAAAGCTCAAAATGATTTTCTCAATGAATTGAATAGTAAGAATAATGATAATGCTGTTGGAGTTATGACTAGAGGTGGTAAAATGACTCGGGAACCTTTGTATCCTGAGGGCCATCCTAAGAGAATTGAGCAAGATTCTCAGAGAAATAATATAGATGCACCTAGTCCTTCTAATAGGAAGAAAAAGAAAAATGATATAACTTTGCATTCTTCTAATGAACCTGTTACTAAAACACCTGAGAATCCAAATGATATTTCTATTTCTGATGCTGAAACTCAACCATGTAATGAAGCTGAAACTAGTAATAATGTTACTGATAATGTTCATGATGATGCTCAACCTAGTAATGATAATGATGTAGAAATTGAACCTGCTGTTGATCTTGATAACCCACAATCAAATAATCAACGTTATGATAAGAACGACTTTGTTGCTAGGAAACACGGTAAGGAAAGAGAGCCTTGGGTTCAGAAACCCATGCGTTTTCCTCCCAAACCATCCAAGAAAAAGGATGATGAGGATTTTGAGCGCTTTGCTGAAATGATTAGACCTATCTTTTTGCGTATGTGATTAACTGATATGCTTAAAATGAATCCTTATGCTAAGTACATGAAAGAAATTGTTACAAATAAAAGAAAGATACCGGAAGCTGAAATTTCCACCATGCTTGCTAATTATACTTTTAAGGGTGGAATACCAAAGAAACTTGGAGATCCCGGTGTACCAACTATACCATGATCCAGTAAAAGAAACTATGTTAGAACTGCTTTATGTGATCTTGGAGCCGGTGTTAGTGTTATGCCTCTCTCTTTATATCGTGGACTTGATTTGAATAAGTTGACACCTACTGAAATATCTTTGCAAATGGCTGATAAATCAACTGCTATACCTATTGGTATTTGTGAGGATGTGCCTGTCGTAGTTGCAAACGTTACTATTTTAACGGACTTTGTTATTCTTGATATTCCCGAGGACGATAGTATGTCTATTATTGTTGGAAGACCCTTTTTGAATACTGCAGGGGCTGTTATTGATTGCACTAAAGGCAATGTGACTTTTCATATTAATGGTAATGAGCACACGGTACACTTTCCGAGGAAACAACCTCAAGTTCATAGTATCAACTCTATTGGAAAAATTCCATCGACTATATTTGGAGGTTTTGAATTTCCTCTTCCTACTGTCAAGATGAAATATGATATTCTTATTATTGGGGATGTGCATATCCCCGTTGAGGTAACATAGTGTTATTCGAAATTTCTCCAGTTCCACGTTATTCGGAATGAGTTTGTTAACAAAACTTGATCAACCTTGTTAGTGGATTCCTTTTGATGAGCATGAGATGGATGAAACTAGAAGGCACAACCTTCTGTACCCCACTTTTACTTTCTGTTATTTATATTAAATAAAATAAAAATAAATATTTTTCTGTCTGATATCTGATTATCCGTGCAATATAAAAATACCCCAAAAATAAAAGTTCTCCAAATGCCCTGAAATTTAAATATGATTTTTTCTAGAATATTTGAGAATATTTGGCACTGAGAACACAGCAGGGGGGGTCAACCACCTGTCCACGAGGGTGGAGGGCGCACCCTACCCCCCTGGGCGTGCCCCCTGCCTCGTGGGCCCACGGTGGCCCTCCTCCACTTATCCTTTCACCCACACACTTCTTCTTCCTCCCACAAACACGAACAACCAGCTCAAACCCGAGTCCAAGCTCATTTTGCTGCCATTTTCGATCTCCTTGCTCAAAGAACCTCTCACAAAACTGCTTGGGGAGACTGTTCCTTGGTATGTGACTCCTCCATTAGTCCAATTAGTTTTTGGTCTAGTGCTTTATTCATTGCAAATTTTTGCTTCTTAGGTGACCCTGTTCTTGAGCTTGCATGTCAAATTTATATGGTCAAAAGTAGTTTTGATGCATGATATAGGCCCTAGGCACTTGTAGGAGTAGTTGCTATCAATATTATTGAGTTTGGTTTACTTTTATTTTGAAGTTACTAAAAATTTTCAGAATTTTTCCGAGGAAGAAAAATGCTTAGGAAAATGTTCCAAGGTGGTTCCTCCAGGAAGCAAGGACCCAGGCTTGCAATGCGTGATGCTGATGAAGAGCCACCAAGAGACGCTCCAGTGCGTCCTTGTGAGTGGCCTTCTAAAAATTTTATGGATCGAGCAGGAATTAAGGAAGAATTCAACGCATATTTGCGTACGCCGATCTTGTGAGCTTCGAGGAAGACAGGTGCGGTCAGTATCACATTCTCACTAGTACCTTTGTGAGGACGTTTGAATTTTCATCGTCACGTAATTCTCCAACTGTCTTGTTTGATCTTTACAAAAATTCTTATACTATGGACTTAGAAAATTTTACCACTGCTTGCAAACTTCCACAATGGGGTAGTATAAGGGATCCTCGCAAATCTGAATTTAGAGATTTTCTTGCTAGCATAACTGTGGGAGAATCTAGAGATATAACACAAGACATCATAGGGAGCATTCACTTTCCTGCTATACATTATTTTGCTCTCTTCATAGGTAGATGCATTAATGGTAAAGATGAGGCATGTCACATGTGTGCCCCTGACCTCAGTATTCTTAGGAGTGCTGTGTTAGGAGATAAATCTTATAATTTGGGAGCCATTGTTGCACGTAGGTTGCATCTTAATAGATATAATGGAGATTTCTTTGGAGGAATTTATGCAACCCACATAGCTAATTTTCTTGGTATAGCCATATGCGAAGATGATATTAAATTACCTCCTGCTTACCTAGACTTTAATGCTATAGTTCACCACCAGTTTGTCGAGAGGAATGAATCACCTCTCCAGTACCGACTAATCTTTGACAGACGCCGTGCTGTCCATATTACTCTCCCTGCTCCTACCTTCTTTGATCATCAGGCAAAAGGAAGATATATTATTACCAGAGAGGAGGCAGATGAGTACGAGAGGAGAGCGGAGGCCGCTAGTCGCCACACTGCGGCCCAGTAGGCGATAGCCGCTGCATCGCAGTACGACCCCAACTACTATTATGGATATCTGCCAGGCCAGTCGTGGCCATAGACCAACTTAGGCCAAAAGCCTAAGCTTGGGAGAGTACGTATTTCCCACCGACATTACATTTATGTTCACACACTCATTGCTAGATGTCGGTGTTCATACTTTTTCATTGTATCATCCATGCTAGTTTAATTTCCTTTTTATGCTTTCTTCTTGTGTGTTTAATAAACCTTAAGAAAAACAAAAAAAATTAGTTGTAGCTTTTAATTAGTTTACTTTCCATGCTTGTAGTAGTAATTAAAAAGAAAACCCAAAAATATTTCATGTTCTTCTTTTGCTTGTTGGGAGCTTTCCCGTGTAAATAGTTTTATTTCTTTTCTTTTCTTTGGGGGTCGATAGGAGAAGACCATAATTAAATTGTTGAAGTGGCTCTTATATGCATTATTGTTGATCTGACAAAAGAGCCCATATTGCCTTGTCTTCTCTTGTTTATTGAATGCTTGCAGATTCCAGCTTAGTCCAATGCACGCACACTATTATTATTATTATTATTATTCACATCGTTCGGTCATGCAAGTGAAAGGCAATTATGACGATATATGATGGACTGACTGAGTTAAGAAAAGCTGGTATGAACTCGACCTCTTTTTTTTGTAAATATGATTTGTTCATGATTCGGCATATTATGAATAAACATGTTTGCAATGACAACTAGAAATCATAGTTTCTTGTGCCATGCTTGATTAGCTATGAGTTATAATGGTTTACCTTGCGTGCCAACATGCTATTGAAATGGTTATGATGCGGTATGATAGGGTGGTATCCTCCTCTCAATGATTTAAATGACTTGACTTGGCGCATGTTCACGCATGTAGTTGAAACAAAATCAACATAGCCTTCACGATATTTATGTTCATGGTGGATTATATCCTACTCATGCTTGCATTCGGTGTTGATTAATTTTAATGCATGTTCATGACTGTTGTCGCTCTCCAGCTGGTCGCTTCCCAGTCTTTTGCTAGCCTTCACTTGTACTAAGTGGGAATACTGCTTGTGCATCCAATCCCTTAAACTCCAAAGTTATTCCACATGAGTCCACTATACCTACCTATATACGGTACCTACCTGCCGTTCCAAGTAAATTTGTTTGTGCCAAACTCTAAGCCTTCAAATAAATATCCTTTTTTGTATGCTCGAATAGCTCATGTATCAACTAGGGGTGTCTGTATCTTCCATATTTGGCGGGTTATTCTCAAGAGGAGTGGACTCCGCTCCTCAATCACGAGATAAATGGCTGGTCACCGGGATGCCCAGTCCCATGCTTTATGCAAACTAAATCAAAATAATTGCAAACAAAACTCCCCCTGGGACTCTTGTTAGTTGGAGGCACTTGTTGTTTCGAGCAAGCATTGATGCTTGTTGGTGGAAGGGGGAGTATAAAGTTTACCATTCTGTTTGGGAACCGCCTATAATGTGTGTAGCATGGAAGATATCGCCATCTCTTGGTTGTTATGTTGACAATGAAAGTATACCGCTCAAAATATTATTCATCTCTATTTCAAAACCGAGCTCTGGCACCTCTGCAAATCCCTGCTTCCCTCTGTGAAGGGCCTATCTATTTACTTTTATGCTGAGTCATCATCCTCTTATTAAAAAGCACCAGTTGGAGAGCACCGCTGTCATTTGCATTCATTATTGACTGGATCTCTTTTACCATGAATTACAATGTCTAGTCAGTCCTTGGTCTTTAAAGTTGCTCTGCATTTATGTTTTGCGGTCTCAGAAAGGGCTAGTGAGATACCACCTTGTTATATCATATTATGATTGTTTTGAGAAAGTGTTGTCATCCGAGATTTATTATTATTGCTCGCTAGTTGATTATGCTATTGATATGAGTAAACTTGAGACCTAAGCGTTATTGTGAATGTGGTTAGTTATAATCTTTGCTGAAAACTTGAATGCTGGCTTTACATATTTACAACAACAAGAGCAAACAGAGTTTGTAAAAGTTTTTCTTTATCACTTTCAGTGTGTCAACTGAATTGCTTGAGGACAAGCAAAGGTTTAAGCTTGGGGGAGTTGATACGTCTCCGTCGTATCTACTTTTCCAAACACTTTTGCCCTTCTTTTGGACTCTAACTTGCATGATTTGAATGGAACTAACCCGGACTGACGCTGTTTTCAGCAGAATTACCATGGTGTTATTTATGTGCAGAAACAAACATTCTCGGAATGACCTGAAACTTCACGGAGCAACGTTTTGGAAAATATAAAAAATACCTGCAAAAGATGAAGGCCAGGGGGCCCACCACCTCTCCACGAGGGTGGGGGGCGTGCCTGCCCCCCTAGGGCGCGCCCCCTACCTCGTGGGCTGATAACCCACAAGTATAGGGGATCGCAACAGCTTTCGAGGGTAGAGTATTCAACCCAAATTTATTGATTCAACACAAGGTGAGCCAAAGAATATTCTCAAGTATTAGCAGCTGAGTTGTTAATTCAACCACACCTGGAAACTTAGTATCTGCAGCAAAGTGTTTAGTAGCAAAGTAATATGATAGTGGTGGTAGCGGCAACAAAAGTAAAGACAGCAAAAGTAATGTTTTTAGTATTTTGTAGTGATTGTAACAGTAGCAACGGAAAAGTAAATAAGCGTAAACTAGTATATGGAAAACTCATAGGCACCGGATCAGTGATGGATAATTATGCCGGATGCGGTTCATCATGTAACAGTCATAACATAGGGTGACACAGAACTAGCTCCAGTTCGTCAATGTAATGTAGGCATGTATTCCGTATATAGTCATACGTGCTTATGGAAAAGAACTTGCACGACATCTTTTGTCCTACCCTCCCGTGGTAGAGGGGTCCTATTGGAAACTAAGGGATATTAAGGCCTCCTTTTAATAGAGAACCGGAACAAAGCATTAGCACATAGTGAATACATGAACTCCTCAAACTATGATCATCACCGGGAGTGGTCCCGATTATTGTCACTTCGGGGTTGCCGGATCATAACACATAGTAGGTGACTATAGACTTGCAAGATAGGATCTAGAACTCTCATATATTGATGAAAACATAATAGGTTCAGATCTGAAATCATGGCACTCGGGCCCTAGTGACAAGCATTAAGCATAGCAAAGTCATAGCAACATGAATCTCAGAACATAATGGATACTAGGGATCAAACCCTAACAAAACTAACTCGATTACATGATAAATCTCATCCAACCCATCACCGTCCAGCAAGCCTACGATGAAATTACTCATGCACGGCGGTGAGCATCATGAAATTGGTGATGGAGGATGGTTGATGATGACGACGGCGACGAATCCCCCTCTCCGGAGCCCCGAACGGACTCCAGATCAGCCCTCCCGAGAGGTTTTAGGGCTTGGCGGCGGCTCCGTATCGTAAAACGTGATGATTTCTTCTCTCCGATTTTTTTCTCTCTCAAAGCAAATATATAGAGTTGGAGTTGGCGTCGGAGGGTCAACAGGGGGCCCACGAGGTAGGGGGGCGCGCCCTAGGGGGGGCGCCCCCCACCCTCGTGGAAAGGGTGTGGGCCCCATGGTCTTCATATTTGGCGAGGATTTTTTATTGTTTTTTCTAAGACCTCCCGTGGAGTTTCAGGTCATTCCGAGAATATTTGTTTTCTGCACATAAAACAACATCATGGTAATTCTGCTGAAAACATCGTCAGTCCGGGTTAGTTCCATTCAAATCATACAAGATAGAGTCCAAAACAAGGGCAAAAGTGTTTGGAAAAGTAGATACGACGGAGACGTATCAACTCCCCCAAGCTTAAACCCTTGCTTGTGCTCAAGCAATTCAGTTGACAAACTGAAAGAAAGAAAAACTTTTACAAACTTTGTTTGCTCTTGTTGTTGTAACTGTGTCAAGCCAGCATTCAAGTTTTCAGCATAAATCATAACTAACCACATTTGCAATAATTCTCAGGTCTCATCATTACTCATATCAATAGCATAATCAACTAGCAAGTAATAATAATAAATCTCGGATGACAACACTTTCTCAGAACAATCATAATATGATATAACAAGATGGTATCTCGCTAGCCCTTTCTGAGACCGCAAAACATAAATGCAGAGCACCTTTAAAGATCAAGGACTAACTAGAAATTGTAATTCATGGTAAAAGAGATCCAATAATAGTCATACCCAACATAAATTAATAGTGATGAATGCAAATGACGGTTGTGCTCTCCAGCTAGTGCTTTTTAATAAGAGGGTGATGACTCAGCATAAAAGTAAATGGATAGGCCCTTCGCAGAGGGAAGCAGGGATTTGTAGAGGTGCCAGAGCTCGGTTTTTAAATAGAGATAAATTGTATTTTGAGCGGTATACTTTCATTGTCAACGTAACAACTAAGAGATGGTGATATCTTCCATGCTAAACACATTATAGGCGGTTCCCAAACAGAATGGTAAATTTTATACTCCCCCTCCACCAACAAGCATCAATCCATGGCTTGCTCGAAACAACGAGTGCCTCCAACATACATCAGGTCCCAGGGGGAGTTTTGTTTGAAATTAATTTTGATTTAGTTTGCATAAAGCATGGGACTGGGCATCCCGGTGACCAGCCATTTTCTCATGAGTAAGGAGCGGAGTCCACTCCTCTTGAGAATAACCCGCCTAACACGGAAGATAAGGACAGCCTTTGTTGATACATGAGCTATTCGAGCATACAAAACAGAATGTTTATTTGAAGGTTTAGAGTTTGGCACATACAAATTTGCTTGGAACGGCAGGTAGATACCGCATATAGGAAGGTATGGTGGACTCATCTGGAATAACTTTGGGGTATAAGGGATTGGATGCACAAGTAGTATTCCCGCTTAGTACAGGTGAAGGCTAGCAAAAGACTGGGAAGCGACCAACTAGAGAGCGACAACACCCATGTACATGCATTAAAATTAATAAACATTGGATGCAAGCATGAGTAGGATATAATCCACCATGAACATAAATATCATGAAGGCTATGTTGATTTTGTTTCAACTACATGCGTGAATATGTGCCAAGTCAAGTCACTTAAATCATTCAAAGGAGGATACCACCCCATCATACCACATCATAATCATCTCAATAGCATGTTGGCATACAAGGTAAATCATTATAACTCATAGCTAATCAAGCATGACACAAGCAACTATGATCTCTTATTGTCATTGCAAACATGTTTATTCATAATAAGTTGAATCAAGAATGACGGACTCATCATATTTACAAAAACAAAAGAGGTCGAGTTCATACCAGCTTTTCTCATCTCAGTCAGTCTGTCATATATCATCATAATTGCCTTTCACTTGCACGACCGAACGGTGTGAATAATAATAAGAGTGCACATGCATTGGACTAAGCTGGAATCTGCGAGCATTCAATAAACAGGAGAAGACAAGGCAATATGGGCTCTTGGTTAAATCAATTAATAATGCATATAAGAGCCACTTCAACAATTTAATTATGGTCTTCTCCTACTGACCCCCAAGAAAGGAAAAGAAATAAAAACTATTTACACGGGAAATCTCCCAACAAGCGAAAGAAGAACGGGAAATATTTTTGGGTTTTCTTTTTAATTATTACTACTACAACAGAAAAATAAACTACTACTAATTTTTTTTGGTTTTTCTTAAGGTTAAGCAAACACACAAGAAGAAAGCAGGAAAAAGAAAATAAACTAGCATGGATATTACAGTGAAAAAGTATGAGCACCGACATCTAGCAATGAGTGTGTGTGAACATAAATGTAATGTCGGTGAGAAATACGTACTCCCCCAAGCTTAGGCTTTTGGCCTAAGTTGGTCTATGGCCACGGCTGGCCTGGCGGATATCCATAATAATAGTTGTTGGGGTCGTACTGCGACGAAGAATAGTTGGGATCATACTGTGATGAAGAAGAAGACTCTGACTGCCACTGGCTGACAGTCATCTCTGGATCCCAAGAATAAACAGATTGTCGCGGAGGCTCATCTTGTGGTTCCTGTTATGGCTCCTCGACTGGTGCAGGGTTTCGGTAGGCGTGAATAGCTGTCAACGGAACAAGGTACGTGCCTATAGTCAAATCAAACAAAGAAGGAGCAGGCAGGGTAGTAGTCTCAGGATGATGTTTATTAAAGAACAATTGATATCTAAGCTCCCCTGCCCTATTCTTAACAATAAAATCATGTGCCACCATACTTTTATGATCTAGATAAACACGGGGTAGCACTTTTTCTTCCTTCTCAGCATGCCTAATATGTATGTTAAAATGTGCGGCTAGGCGTGTGGCATAGATGCCTCCAAAGATGGGGCCCTTAGTACGGTTCATATTTAACCGTCTAGCAATAATACCGCCCAAACTAAAAGTGTTATCACTATATAAACCTTGGAGCAGAATAATTAAATCAGGATAATAAGGTTTCCAGAATTTCCGCGTCCAATTAAACAACGACTAGCAAATAATGCAAAGTAACGCAAAACAAGAAAATGTATGCTAGTGATTCGTGCATCGGAAACCTTCCTGGTTTCTCCTACAGTGATATTATCAATAAATCCAGCCACATCATCATGATGTGGTTCTTCTGTCTTGCCCTCAAAAGGGACTAAACAAATCCGACAGAAATCATAAAGCGACATCTCCTTAGGCTCATCATATAAATGAAATTCCACCGTAGGTGGTGAGTTCCTAGGATGAAAATAAAAGTTTTGCACAAAGGTATTGGTGAGTAAGAGATACTGATCGCATTGGTCGTGGAGGAAAGCGGTGAGGCCTGCATTGTGGGCCAATTCATGAAAATCTTCATAGATACCGGCTCCTCTCAAGAAATCTTTAGAAGGCCATTCACACGCCCGAATCTCTGCGGTGTGTGGCAAATTATACTTAGGCTTAGGTGCCTTTTCCTTTGAGCTTTGGCTTGATGAGCCCATCAATAATCTCCTCATCATTTTTCTGAAACAATCTGAATTTTTAGTAACTTCAGAATAAAAGTAAACCCAATTCAATAATACTGATAGCAACTACTCCTACAAGTGCCTAGAGCCTATATCAAGCATTAGAACTACTAGGAACCATATAAATTTGACATGCAAGCTCAAGAACATGGTCACCTATGCAGCACAAATTTGCAAAGAATAAAGCACTAGAACAAAAACTAATTGGACCAATGGAGGAGTCACATACCAAGGAACAATCTCCCCAAGCAGTTTTGCGAGAGGTGCTTTGAGCAAGGAGATCGAAAATCATAGCAAAAGTGGCTGGAACTCGTGCTTGAGTTGGTTTTCGGGTTTGTGTGAGATAGAGGAAGGAGATGGGTGCTGGAATAAGTGGAGGAGGGCCATCGTGGGTCCACGAGGCAGGGGGCGCGCCCACCACCCTTGTGACCAGGTAGCAGCTCCTCCCGCGGTAATTTTTGCACAGTAAATCCTCAAATATTCCCGAAAAAATCATATTAAATTGGCATGGCATTTTGAGGACTTTTATTTTTGGGATATTTTTATATTGCACGGGTAAGTCAGGAAACAGACAGAAAAATACTATTTTTACTTTATTTAATATAAATAACAGAAAATATAAAGAGGGTACAGAAGTTTGTGCTTCTAGTTTCATCCATCTCAGGCTCATCAAAAATAATCCGCTAACAAGGTTGATCAAGTCTTGTTAACAAACTCATTCCGATAATCATGAAACCGGAGAAATTTCGAATAACACTAAGTTACCTCAACGGGGATATGCACATCCCCAATAATAAGAATATCATATTTCTTTTTGACAGTAGGAAGAGGAAATTCAAAACCTCCAAATATAATTGATGGAATTTTTCCAATAGAGTAGATACTATGAACTTGAGGTTGTTTCCTCGGAAAGTGTACCGTATGCTCATTACCATTAACATGAAAAGTGACATTGCCTTTGTTGCAATCAATAACTGCCCCTGCAGTATTAAGAAAAGGTCTTCCAAGAATAATAGACATACTATCATCCACGGGAATATCAAGTATAACAAAGTCCGTTAAAATAGTAACGTTTGCAACCACAACAGGCACATCCTCACAAATACCGACAGGTATAGCAGTTGATTTATCAGCCATTTGCAAAGATATTTCAGTAGGTGTCAACTTATTCAAGTCAAGTCTACGATATAAAGAGAGAGGCATAACACTAACACCGGCTCCAAGATCACATAAAGCAGTTTTAATATAATTTCTTTTAATGGAGCAAGGTATAGTAGGTACTCCGGGGTCTCCAAGTTTCTTTGGTATTCCACCCTTAAAAGTATAATTAGCAAGCATGGTGGAAATCTCAGCTTCCGGTATCTTTCTTTTATTAGTAATGATATCTTTCATATATTTAGCATAAGGATTCGTTTTGAGCACATCGGTTAATCTCATACTCAAAAAGATAGGCCTAATCATTTCAGCAAAGCGCTCAAAATCCTCATCATCCTTTTTCTTGGATGGTTTCGGAGGAAAAGGCAAGGGTTTCTGAACCCAAGGTTCCCTTTCTTTACCATGTTTCCTAGCAACAAAGTCTCTTTTATCATAACGTTGATTCTTTGACTGTGGGTTATCAAGATCAACAGCAGGTTCAATTTCTACATCATTATCATTACTAGGTTGAGCATCATCATTAATATTTTTACTAGGTTCATGTTCATTACCAGATTGTGTTTCAGCATCAGACATAGAAATATCATTTGGATTATCAGGGGGTTCAGCAATAGGTTCACTAGAAGTATGCACAGTTCTATCATTTTTCTTCTTCTTCTTCTTAGAAGAACTAGGAACATCAATATTATTTCTTTGAGAATCTTGCTCGATTCTCTTAGGGTGGCTGAGGGAGTCCTGGATTAGGGGGTGTTCGGGTAGCCGGACTATACCTTCAGCCGGACTCCAGGACTATGAAGATACAAGATTGAAGACTTCGTCCCGTGTCCGGATGGGACTTTCCTTGGCGTGGAAGGCAAGCTTGGTGATGCGGATATTTAGATCTCCTACTATTGTAACCGACTTTGTGTAACCCTAACCCTCTCCGGTGTCTATATAAACCGGAGGGTTTTAGTCCGTAGGACAACTTCATCATACAACAATCATACCATAGGCTAGCTTCTAGGGTTTAGCCTCCTTGATCTCGTGGTAGATCTACTCTTGTACTACCCATATCATCAATATTAATCAAGCAGGACGTAGGGTTTTACCTCCATCAAGAGGGCCCGAACCTGGGTAAAACATCGTGTTCCTTGCCTCCTGTTACCATCCGGCCTAGACGCACAGTTCGGGACCCGCTACCCGAGATCCGTTGGTTTTGACACCGACAACGGGATTTCAGCTTTATCATATCTACAGAGAGAATTTACCTTTACTACCTGTGTCGGGTTATCAAGACCATGAGTTTCTTCAATAGGTAATGGATTAAGATCATATGTTTCTTCAACCGGCGGTAAATTAAGACCATGTATTTCTTCAATAGGAGGTAAATTCTTAACATCTTCAGCTTTAATACCTTTTTCTTTCATAGATTTCTTTGCCTCTTGCATATATTCAGGACTGAGAAATAGAATACCCCTCTTCTTCGGAGTTGGTTTAGGAATAGGCTCAGGAATTGGCTCCGGAGGTGTCCAATTATTTTCATTTGTCAACATATTATTCAACAGAATTTCAGCTTCATCTAGTGTTCTTTCCCTGAAAACAGAACCAGCACAACTATCCAGGTAATCTCTGGAGGCATTGGTTAGTCCATTATAAAAGATATCAAGTATTTCATTTTTCTTAAGAGGATGATCAGACAAAGCATTAAGTAATTGAAGAAGCCTCCCCCAAGCTTGTGGGAGACTCTCTTCTTCAATTTGCACAAAATTATATATATCCCTTAAAGCAGCTTGTTTCTTATGAGCAGGGAAATATTTAACAGAGAAGTAATAAATCATATCCTGGGGACTACGCACACAACCAACATCAAGAGAATTAAACCATATCTTAGCATCACCCTTTAATGAGAACGGTAATATTTTAAGGATATAAAAGTAGCGAGTTCTCTCATTTTTAGTAAACAGGGTAGCTATATCATTTAATTTAGTAAGATGTGCTACAACAGTTTCAGATTCATAGCCATGAAAAGGATCAGATTCAACCAAAGTAATTATATCAGGATCAACAGAGAATTCATAATCTTTATCGGTAAGACAGATAGGTGAAGTAGCAAAAGCAGGGTCAGGTTTCATTCTAGCATTTAGAGATTGCTTATTCCATTTAGCTAATAACCTCTTAAGTTCGTATATATCTTTGCAAGCTAAAATAGCTAAAGAGGCTTCTTGATCAAAAACATAACCCTCGGGAATAACAAGTGATTCTTCATCATCACTTTCATCAGTATTATCAGATTCAATATTTTCAATCTCTCTAGCCCTAGCAAGTTGTTCATCAAGAAATTCACCAAGTGGCACGGTAGTATCAAGCATAGAAGTAGTTTCATCATAAGTATCATGTATAGCAGAAGTGGCGTCATCAATAACATGCGACATATCAGAACGCATAGCAGAAGCAGGTTTAGGTGTCGCAAGCTTACTCAAAACAGAAGGTGAATCAAGTGCAGAGCTAGATGGCAGTTCCTTACCTCCCCTCGTAGTTGAGGGATAAATCTTGGTCTTGGATCTTTCAAGTTCTTCATAATGATAAGCAGATATAAATCCCAAGTGACTCAAAGAATATAGCTATGCTCCCCGACAACGGCGCCAGAGAATAGTCTTGATAACCCACAAGTATAGGGGATCGCAACAGTTTTCGAGGGTAAAGTATTCAACCCAAATTTATTGATTCGACACAAGGGGAGCCAAAGAATACTCTCAAGTATTAGCAGCTGAGTTGTCAATTCAACCACACCTAGAAACTTAATATCTGCAGCAAAGTATTTAGTAGCAAAGTAATATGATGGTAGTGGTAACGGTAGCAAAAAGTAACAGTAGTAAAAGAAATGTTTTTGGTATTTTGTAGTGATGATAGCAATAGCAACGGGAAAATAAATAAGGGAAGAACAATGTATGGAAAGCTCGTAGGCAATGGATCAATGATGGAGAATTATGCTGGATGCGGTTCATCATGTAACAGTCATAACCTAGGGTGACACAGAACTAGCTCCAGTTCATTGATATAATGTAGGCATGTATTCCGAACATATTCATACGTGCTTATGGAAAAGAACTTGCATGACATCTTTTGTCCTACCCTCCCGTGGCAGCGGGGTCCTTACGGAAACTAAGGGATATTAAGGCCTCCTTTTAATAGAGTACCGGAACAAAGCATTAACACATAGTGAATACATGAACTCCTCAGACTACGGTCATCACCGGTAAGTATCCCGATTATTGTCACTTCTTGGTTAAGGGATCATAACACATAATAGGTGACTATAGACTTGCAAGATAGGATCAAGAACACTCATATATTGATGAAAACATAATAGGTTCAGATCTGAAATCATGGCACTCGGGCCCTAGTGACAAGCATTAAGCATAGCAAAGTCGTAGCAACATCAATCTCAGAACATAGTGGATACTAGGGATAAAACCCTAACAAAACTAACTCGATTAAATGATAGATCCCATCCAACCCATCACCGTCCAACAAGCCTACGATGGAATTACGCACGCACGCGGTGAGCATCATGAAATTGGTGATGGAGGATGGTTGATGATGACGATGGCGACGGATTCCCCTCTCCGGGGCCCCGAACGGACTCCAGATCAGCCCTCCCGAGAGGTTTTAGGGCTTGGCGGCGGCTCTATATCGTAAAACGTGATGAATTCTTCTCTCTGATTTTTTTCTCCCTGAAGCACAATATATAGAGTTGGAGTTGGAGTCGGAGAGGCACCAGGGGGCCCACAAGGTAGGGGTGCGCCCTAGGGGGGCAGGCACGCCCCCACCCTCGTGGAGAGGTGGTGGGCCCCCGGGCCTTCATCTTTTGCAGGTATTTTTTATATTTTCCAAGAAGTTGCTCCGTGAAGTTTCAGGTCATTCCGAGAACGTTTGTTTCTGCACATAAATAACACCATGGTAATTCTACTGAAAACAGCGTCAGTCCGGGTTAGTTCCATTCAAATCATGCAAGTTAGAGTCCAAAACAAGGGCAAAAGTGTTCGGAAAAGTAGATACGACGGAGACGTATCAGATGTTGATGTCACAATTAAACTTGCCAATAGAGATACTATATCACCAATGGGAATTGTTAGAGATGTTGAAGTCTTGTGTGGGAAAACTAAATATCTTGCTGATTTTCTTGTTCTTGGTTCCCCACAAGATAGCTTTTGTCCCATTATATTTGGTAGACCCTTCTTAAACACTGTTAATGCTAAGATAGATTGCAAAAAGGATGTTGTAACTATCGGTTTAGATGATATGTCTCATGAATTTAACTTCTCTAAATTTAGTAGATAACACCGTGAAGAAGAATTACCTAGTAAGTATGAAATTATTGGTCTTGCTTCTATTGCCGTACCTCCTAGTGATCCTTTAGAACAATATTTGCTAGACCATGAAAATGATATGTTTATGAATGAAAGAAGGGAAATAGATGAAGTATTCTTTAAACAGGAACCTATTCTGAAGCACAATTTGCCTGATGAAATCCTAGGGGATCCTCCTCCACCCAAGGGTGATCCCGTGTTTGAGCTTAAACCATTGCCTGATACTCTTAAATATGCTTATCTTGATGAGAAAAAGATATATCCTGTTATTATTAGTGCTAACCTTTTAGAGCATGAGGAAGAGAGATTATTGAAAACTCTGAAGAAGCACCGTGCTGCTATTGGGTATACTCTTGATGATCTTAAGGGCATTAGTCCCACTCTATGTCAACATAAAATAAATTTGGAAGAAGATGCTAAACCAGTTCGTGATCATCAACGATGGCTGAATCCTAAAATGAAAGAAGTGGTAAGAAAAGAAATACTAAAGCTCCTTGAGGCAGGTATAATCTATCCGTTGCTGATAGTCGATGGGTAAGTCTTGTCCATTGTGTCCCTAAGAAGGGAGGTATTGCTGTCGTTCCTAATGATAAAGATGAATTGATTCCTCAAAGAATTATTACAGGTTATAGGATGGTAATTGATTTCCACAAATTAAATAAGTCCACTAAAAAGGATCATTACCCCTTACCTTTTATCAATCAAATGCTAGAAAGATTATCTAAACATACACATTTTTGCTTTCTAGATGGTTATTCTGGTTTCTCTCAAATACCTGTGTCAGCCAAGGATCAATCAAAGACTACTTTTACTTGCCCTTTTGGTACTTTTTCTTATAGACGTATGCCTTTTGGTTTATGTAATGCACCTGCTGCCTTTCAAAGATGCATGATGGCTATATTCTCTGACTTTTATGAAAAGATTTGTGAGGTTTTCATGGACGATTTCTCCATCTATGGATCTTCTTTTGATGACTGCTTGAGCAACCTTGATTGAGTTTTGCAGAGGTGTGAAGAAACTAATCTTGTCTTGAATTGGGAAAAGTGCCACTTTATGGTTAACGAAGGTATTGTCTTGGGGCATAAAGTTTCTGAAAGAGGTATTGAAGTTGATAAAGCCAAGGTTGATGCTATTGAAAAGATGCCATGCCCCAAGGACATTAAAGGTATAAGAAGTTTCCTTGGTCACGCCGGATTTTATAGGAGGTTCATTAAGGACTTCTCAAAAAATTCTCGGCCTCTGACTAATTTATTACAAAAAGATATACCATTTGTTTTTGATGATGATTGTGTAGAAGCATTTGAAATACTTAAGAAAGCATTGATCCCTGCACCTATTGTTCAGCCACCTGATTGGAATTTACCCTTTGAAATTATGTGTGATGCTAGTGATTATGCTGTAGGTGCTGTTCTAGGGCAAAGAGTTGATAAGAAATTAAATGTTACTCAATATGCTAGTAAAACCCTAGACAATGCTCAAAGAAATTATGCTACTACTGAAAAAGAATTCTTAGCAGTTGTATTTGCTTGTGATAAGTTCAGACCTTATATTGTTGATTCTAAAGTAACTATTCACACTGATCATGCTGCTATTAAATATCTCATGGAAGATACAAGATTGAAGACTTCGTCCCGTGTCTGGATGGGACTTTCCTTGGCGTGGAAGGCAAGCTTGGCGATGCGGATATTCAAGATCTCCTACCATTGTAACCGACTTTGTGTAACCCTAACCCTCTCCGGTGTCTATATAAACCGGAGGGTTTTAGTTCGTAGGACAACTTCATCATACAACAATCATACCATAGGCTAGCTTCTAGGGTTTAGCCTCCTTGATCTCGTGGTAGATCTACTCTTGTACTACCCATATCATCAATATTAATCAAGCAGGAGGACGTAGGGTTTTACCTCCATCAAGAGGGCCCGAACCTGGGTAAAACATCGTGTTCCTTGCCTCCTGTTACCATCCGGCCTAGACGCACAGTTTGGGACCCCCTACCCGAGATCCGCCGGTTTTGACACCGACATTGGTGCTTTCATTGAGAGTTCCTCTGTGTCGTCGCCTTTAGGCCCGATGGCTCCTTCGATCATCAACAACGATGTAGTCCAGGGTGAGACTTTTCTCCCCGGACATATCTCCGTCTTCGGCGGCTTCGCACTGCGGGCCAAGTCGCTTGGCCACCTTGAGCAGATCGAAAGCTACACCCCTGGCCATCAGGTCAGGTTTGGAAGCCTAAACTACATGGCTGACATCCGTGGGGACTTGATCTTCGACGGATTCGAGCCACAGCCAAGCGCGCCGCACTATCTCGATGGGCATGATATAGCTCTGCCGCTGAACAGCGCCTTGGAGGCTTCACATGCATCGGTTCCGACCATTGATTCGGAGCCTACTGCGCGGATCGAGGATCAGAGGTTGGACGCTGCCTCAGGGGCTGCAATCTCAGAGGCGATCGAGCCAAACTCCAGCCCCGCACTCCGCATGGCCCGTGACTCCGAGGAGCCGGATTCCTTTCCGAACTCCGAGCCCCCCGCGCCCCTGCCGATCGAATCCGATTGGGCGCCGATAATGGAGTTCACCGCCGCAGACATCTTTCAGCACTCGCCCTTCGGCGACATCCTGAATTCGCTAAAGTCTCTCTCTTTATCAGGAGAGCCCTGGCCGGACTACGGTCAGCAAGGATGGGATTCGGATGATGAAGAAATTCAAAACCCACCCACCACCCACTTCGTAGCCACTGTCGACGACTTAACCGACATGCTCGACTTCGACTCCGAAGACATCGACGGTATGGACGACGATGCAGAAGACAACCAAGAACCAACGCCTATAGGGCATTGGAAAGCCACCTCATCTCACGATGTGTACATGGTGGATACCCCTAAAGGAAGCAACAACGAGGAAAACAGGGATGGAAAGAGGGATCGATCTCTCGAAAAACAATCAAAGCGTTGGCGTAAACGCCAACCCAAGCCCCGCCTCGATAAAGACCTAGCCATAGAGCAGGATGAGCCGATAGACGACGAGCATGCCTTAGAGCAACCGTCCCAACAGGACAACCCGGATAGAGAAACCGAACATCCCTCCCCTGGCGAAAATGGCATTCCGGACGACCCTACGCCGGACAAGCCCACGAAGCAGAAGAACCTCCACAAACGGCTCGTTGCAACCGCACGCAGCCTGAAAGAGCAGAAGCGGAAGCTAAAAACTGTGGAAGATGCACTGAGGATCAGATGGAGTAAAGTAATCAATACCGCAGACAAATACGGCGACAGTCGCCGCACTAAAAGCTATCCAAAGAGAAAGCTACTGCCTGAATTCGACGAGGAGGCCTTAGAGCCCTCGCATTCCAAAAGTGAGAAAGCCACACGGTCGGATAGACGACCCCATGGCCAGCATAAAGCGGCAAGCAGCGCCGCACTTAAGCTGACATGCGACCCACTTAAGGATTCGCATCATGGCCCAGCCAGGTCCATTTACGGGCCAAGAAAGCAAGCTCTCGTAAGCAATGCAATAAAGCCACTATCAGAATCCGGCACACCCAAATACAGGGGTGCCACACACCCCCTATGTTTCACCAATGAGGTCCTAGATTATGAATTTCCAGCGGGATTCAAACCCGTAAACATAGAGGCATATGATGGAACAACAGACCCTGGAGTCTGGATCGAGGATTATATCCCCCACATACATATGGCTAGAGGAGATGACCTCCACGCCATAAAATACTTATCCCTCAAGCTTAAAGGGCCAGCCCGGCATTGGCTCAAAAGCCTTCCTGAAAACACAATCGAAAGTTGGGAAGAGCTCGAGGACGCTTTCCGAGCAAATTTTCAAGGGACATATGTCCGCCCTCCGGATGCAGACGATCTTAGTCACATAACTCAAAAGCCCGGAGAGTGAGCTCGGCAATTCTGGAATAGATTTCTTACTAAAAAGAATCAGATAGTCAACTGTCCGGACGCTGAAGCCTTAGCGGCTTTCAGGCATAATGTCCGAGACGAATGGCTCGCCAGACACCTCGGCCAAGAAAAGCCAAGAACAATGGCCGCACTAACAAGCCTCATGACCCGCTTTTGCGCAGGAGAGGACAGCTGGTTGGCAAGATGCAGCACCAGTGACCCAAGTACATCCGAAACTAGGGATGGAAACGGAAAACCGCGACGCAATAAGGACCGTCGCCGGACTAAGGAAAAAAGTTCGAAGAGCATGGCAGTCAACGCCGGATTCAAAAGCTCACGACAGAATCAGAAAAAGCCGCCCCTCCAAGATAACAGGGACGACCTATCCAACCTAAACAAAATCTTGGATAGGATATGTCAAATACACAGCACTCCCGGAAAGCCTACTAACCATACCCACAGAGATTGTTGGGTTTTCAAACAATCCGGCAGACTCAACGCTGAACACAAGGGGCTCGACACACCAAGCGAAGACGAGGACGAACCCCAAAAGCAGAGTACCAGGAAACAAAAGAATTTCCCACAAGAAGTAAAAACAGTAAACTTACTCCACATAACAAAACATGCGGCGCCCATAAAGGTACGCGCCCCACGGCCTATCCCAAAGGAATCCCGCCACTGGTTGTCAAAACCAATCATCTTCGATCATCTGGATTATTCTAGAAGTCTCAGGAACCCAGGCTGGACTGCCCTGGTACTCGATCCAATAATTGGCGGACTCCAGTTTTCAAATGTCCTTATGGACGGTGGCAGTGGACTCAACCTGATATATCAGGACTCAATCCGCCACATGGGGATCGACCCAAAAAGAATTCACCACAGCAAAACCTCCTTTCAAGGAGTAACGCCAGGTCCAGACACCCATTGCATGGGTTTTCTCCGGCTCGAGATTATTTTCGGCTCTGTCGATAACTTTCGTCGCGAAAAGCTGACTTTCCACATCGTCCCATTCTCAAGTCGCTATCAAGCACTTCTGGGACGCGAAGCTTTCAACCGCTTTAATGCAATACCGCATTATGCATCTCTTACGCTTAAGATGCCCGGTCCACGCGGCATCATCTCCTTAAAGGGGAAGCAGTGAGAACACCTCCCCAAGCGGAGGATTGTGGGCCGCTTTAACAGCCCCACAATACAATGGCTTCACCTGCCAGAACATTGGAACAGGTCATTAAGACCATGGACACGGATAGACGAGTCCGGCACAAAAGTATCATTGATAAAGGCTTAGTGGCCATATACCCCTGCACTAGGGGCTTCACACGTATAAAATAAGAGACAATAAATCTCAATTTTTCATATTTTACTTTACACTTTGTTTATTTCATATAACTTTTGTTCGGCACGCCCCTTTTTCAACTTAGTTGCTCTCTTTTTACAGATGAACGTCGTGCTGCGCCCGTCTAGGATACGGCACAACGGAGACACAGGCGCGGACGTGCAGTAGGGACCCGTTCAAAGGATTCTTTGCAGATTAAGACCCTGCGTAAACCTTTTTTACTGTCTCTTGTTGATACACATCCCCTGGTTCTATGACCAAGGAGGAGGTTGGCGTCTTGGCATGTGGCCACGTCAGAATTCTTGCGCGTACCTGGACACTAGGGGCTTATACCTCAGAGCGTTACCTCGCCCGCTCTCATAAAGACCGAATACCTTAGGGAGTGTTCGGCGTCGCGAGTTTGGCCTTATATGCATCAGCTCCGAGTCATGATTTTGGTCAAATGTTGGGTTGCCTGGCTCCTGTGTTCGGCCGCCTTACGTTCCGCTCTATCGGCTAAGGCGGCACCAGGAGAACTACTGCGATTGTGCCCTGGTTCGGCCAGGCGAGCACCTCAGTAGAGAAAGCCGAAACCGACTGTCATGATATGGCGTGAGACTGGTCAACCACTCGATGACTCTCCGGAATCTATAGGATTCCTCCGCATTAATGAAGGGCCGTTTCTCGGCCAGGCACATACGCGCCCCGAATTCGGGCGAGCACAGTCGCCACCCGGGGCTACCTAAATAGTCCCATTGTCAAGCTCCTATGGCTAAGTGAAAGTGTTAAAGCATTATAGTCCGGTTGCCTAGCTCGCTGCGCTATCACCTCCTTTGTAGGACCAAGACGTTGGATTAAGTGTGAAAATGCGCCTTCTGCGAGCACCCCCGCACTATGTGCGTGGGGGATGAAGCCAACGACTGCAATCTTTCAGATTTTGTATATATATATCTTAAAACGGCCGCACAGGAGGTGTTCCAAATACTTGAAGGCACAAGTATAAAAGGCTACTACAATTCATCAAAATATTGCTTTATAATTACATATGCTATCAGAACATAGCATCCTTCGAGAACTGCGTCTCTATTACACGAGCGCCTTCAAGGACTTCCTGAAAATAGTGCTCGGAGGGTACTCGGCTTTTGTCCGAATCTCGGGACGCAACAACGGTGGTCTCCATCTCTGCCCAGTATGTCTTGACACGGGCAAGAGCCATCCGTGCGCTCTCTATGCATGCTGACCTCTTCATCGCATTGATACGTGGCACCGTGTCAAGGAATTGCTGCACCAAGCTGAAATAACTCTTCGGCTCCGATCTCCCCGGCCACAGATGACCCATGACGTACTTCATGGCGAGTCCGGAAAATCTATTCAGTTCGGCCCATTGAGCCAGAGGATCGTCCACTGCCAGTGGACGCTCTGGATTTTGGAACTGCGACCAGAAAAGCCTTTCCACTTCGTGATCTTCTTGATCTCGAAAGTATTCGGTCGCATCAGCAGCACTCGCTGCCAAATCCAGATAGGTGTCCTCTGCACTCCACATCCAGTCCAACGGAGCAAACTTCGAATCGCAAAACTTCCTCCGTAGCATAAAGGGTTTTCCAGCCGCAATCTGTCCGGCCTGACGCAGCTCCTCCTTCGCAGCTCTCATCGCAGAGCGAGCGTCCTTGGCATCAGCAATGGCCTTCTCTAAGTCCGTCTGTCTCGCCCGGTCTTCTTTCTCAAGAAACTTGCAACGGTCAGCAGCACTTTTTAACTTCACGGCCATCACGGCCATCTCCTTCTTGCTTCGGCAGTGAGCAGCCTGTTCGGCTCTCAGCTCTTCAAGGGCCTTCTCGGCAGCCGCATCACTTTTCCTGGCTTGTTCCTTAGCTAGGGCAAGTTCCGCCCAAAGACTCTCCACGGCGGCCGCACCATCTGCGTCAAGCACACACATTGTAAGATACTGGCATAAAGCTCCTCTTACCAGATGCCGCCCGAGGAATTGCATACCTTGAGCCTCATCAAGCCGCTCGTTGACGAGCACGATGTCGGCATCTGCCACGTCAAGTTGCCGCTTTAGTTCAGCAAAATCATCAGTTCGGCTCGATTCCGGACACTTCGCCACCTGTATACAAAGGCGACATTTTAGACCTGGGATTATGATCCTCTGCGCGCCATCAATTTTGACAACGGACAGAGTCTCAGGGGGCTACTATCTACACATGGCGCATCTTGTTTATGCGCAACTGACAAAGAAGTACATTATCAAACGTACCTCAAAACCCGTCAGCAAACTTCTGACGGCCTCATGCAATCCGCTTTCTGCGGACGAAATCCTTCCAATCACCGTACCCATCAACGCATGGTGCTCCTCTGAGATAGAATCTCGCCCCAGCAGAATCATCAGCTCCTCCGACCGCGCATCGGACGGTGCCGGACTCGTCCTATGACCTCCATCGAAGGCCGGACGTGGAGAACCTTGGGGGGACATATGGCTACCTTCCACCCCTGCCGGATTCGGAGAAACCCTCCGCGATGACACCTCAGGGGCCCGCCTCGCCAGGCGGTACGGCAGGGGGAGGCGTTCCACTCTCCATCATCTCCGGAAGAAGATCCCCCGAAGATGAGCTCTGCTGAGAAGGGCTGAGGTACGAGCTACAAAGTTAAATTTCGATTAATCTTCTCAGATAAAAATCAAGGATTTCTCTCATCCCTCTAAAGGAAAATCTTTCTCTACTTATGGCTCGCTGGAGGGCTGATCACTTTGAGGGCGTAGTTCGGCCGAGGATCTCCCCGGCGTCGGACCCTCTGATGAGGACTTTTTCCCCCGCTTTGAGGCCATGGTCTCCGGGTCATCAGGGGCAGCCCTCTTCTTCCCCTTAGGAGAGGAATTGTCGGTTCTTCCCTTCGGAGCAGCCTCCTTCGAGGAGGCCATAGTTTCCTTGTCCTCCCCCTCACTTCCCTCCAAAGGCACGATCTTCAACATCCTGACTAGCATGGGATCCGGCCTGGTCTCAGGAAGGGGAGCTGGACACCTGATCAGCTTTGCCTTCGCTATCCACTCCTGTTTAAAAGGACAACTCTTTTAGGGGCGAATTTATGACAATTTTACGGATAGCGAGTCCGGGCACAAGGTTACTTACTTGAGTATCCGGGCGATTGCAGCTTAAACCTGCGTCCTCGGTCAAATCCAGACACATTGCTTGTGATCCGAAGAACATTTTATACATCTCCACGGGCGTTGCGCCCATAAAATGCTGGAGAGCTCGTGGTCCCTCCGGATTAAACTCCCACAGACGAAGGGAGCGACGTTTGCCGGGCAGTGTTCGGCGAATCAGCATGACCTGCGTCACCTTGACCAGGTTGAGGTCTCTTTCTAAGAGATCCCTAATGCGGCCCTGCAACAAGGGCACGTCTTTGGATAACCCCCAATCTAATCCTTTGTTGACCCATGACGCTAGACGTGGTGGGGGACCCAAGCGAAAGGTAGGAGGCGCCACCCACTTGGTGCTCCTGGGAGCGGTGATATAGAACCACTCTCGTTGCCACAAGCCGAGCTCCTCTTGAAAGGAGCCCTCGGGCCATGGAGCATCAGCATTCTTACTTATGACAGCGCCTCCGCACTCTGCATGTCGTCCCTCGATCATCTTTGGCTCCACTCCAAAAGTCTTGAGCCATAATCCGAAGTGAGGAGTAACACGGAGGAACGCTTCGCACACAACGATGAATGAGGAAATGTGGAGGATGGACTCCGGAGCTAAGTCATGAAATTCCAGCCCATAACATCAGCCCCCTCATGAAGGGATCCATCGGGAAGCCTAACCCCCGAAGGAAGTGAGACATGAACACTACGCTCTCACCAGGCTGGGGACTGGGAATAGCCTGCCTTTGAGCAGGCAACCTATGCAAAATTTTAGCGGTCAAGAACTTAACCTCTCTCAACTTTAGCACGTCCTCCTCCGTGACGGAGGAGGGCATCCATTGGCCTTGAAGGTCGGAACCGGACATTGTCGAAGGTCCGAAGCACCTGGAATCTGGAGCCTGGGGTGTTGGAACTCGAGGCGACGGACGAACTTGTTTTGAGATTGGAGAAAAGGAGTAAGGCCTTGGTGTCTTTATAAGAGGTTGAATACCAGGAGCCCTCCCCGTAACCGTTTGGGACTCGCCTTTAATCGAGAAGACATGCTAACGGGCACGATTGGGTTACCCACGTCCGTATTGATGAGAATCCCGTAAATAAAGGGGACACGTCCTCTGCTTTGACAAGACGTGCCAAGGAAACCACCTCGCAAAACAGCTGAGGTGGAAAAGTGAAAACAATTCGAATAAAGGCTTGGCCGTAGTGTGAAGTCACGCTGCGGAATACGTCAGCGGATTAGATTTGTGTTAATATTATTCTCTCTGTGGCAATACGTGGAAACTTATTTTGCAGAGCCGGACACTACTCTTGGTGTTTACAAACTTTTATGAAGAATTTGGAGGAGGAACCCGCCTTGCAATGCCGAAGACAATCTACGCGCCGGACTCATCGTCATTGAAGCCTGGTTCAGGGGCTACTGAGGGAGTCCTGGATTAGGGGGTGTTCGGGTAGCCGGACTATACCTTCAGCCAGACTCCAGGACTATGAAGATACAAGATTGAAGACTTCGTCCCGTTTCCGGATGGGACTTTCCTTGGCGTGGAAGGAAAGCTTGGTGATGCGGATATTCAAGATCTCCTACCATTGTAACCGACTTTGTGTAACCCTAACCCTCTCCGGTGTCTATATAAACTGGAGGGTTTTAGTCCGTAGGACAACTTCATCATACAACAATCATACCATAGGCTAGCTTTTAGGGTTTAGCCTCCTTGATCTCATGGTAAATCTACTCTTGTACTACCCATATCATCAATATTAATCAAGCAGGACATAGGGTTTTACCTCCATCAAGAGGGCCCGAACCTGGGTAAAACATCGTGTTCCTTGCCTCCTGTTACCATCCGGCCTAGACGCACAGTTCGGGACCCCCTACCCGAGATCCGCCGGTTTTGACACCGACAGTGGCCTTCAGGATACAAAGGTTCCTGAGTCATTCTGCCAGTTCTAGTAGCCACTCTAACAGCATAATCATTTTTCTTACTATTCATTTCATTAAGCACTTCTTTTTGAGCTTTAAGTACTTGTTCTACTTGAGTGGTGACCATAGAAGCATGTTTGCTAATAAGTTTAAGTTCACCTTTAATATCAGCCATATAATCACCCAAGCGTCTAATCATATAAGCATTTTCTTTTAATTGTCTACCAATATAAGCATTGAAGTCATCTTGCTTATACATAAAGTTATCAAACTCATCCAAGCACTGACTAGCAATTTTAGTAGGAGGGACTTCAGCTTTATCATATCTATAAAGAGAATTTACCTTTACTACCTATGTCGGGATATCGGGATCAGGAGGTTCTTCAGTAAATAAATGATTGAGATCATAAGTTTCTTCAACAGGCGATGAATTAAGACCATGTATTTCTTCAATAGGAGTTAAATTCTTAACGTCTTCAGCTTTAATACCTTTTTCTTTCATAGATTTCATTGCCTCTTGCATATCTTCGGGACTGAGAAATAGAATACCTCTCTTCTTCAGAGTTGGTTTAGGAATAGGCTCAGTAATTGGATCAGGAGTTGGCTCAGGAGGTGCCCAATTATTTTCATTTGTCAACATATTATTCAATAGAATTTCAGCTTCATCCGGTGTTCTTTCCCTGAAAAGAGAACCAGCACAACTATCCAGGTAATCTCTGGAAGCATCGGTTAGTCCATTATAAAAGATATCAAGTATTTCAGGTTTCTTAAGAGGATGATCAGGAAAAGCATTAATTAACTTGAGAAGCCTCCCCCAAGCTTGTGGGAGACTCTCTTCTTTAATTTGAACAAAGTTGTATATTTCCCTCAAAGCAGCTTGTTTCTTATGAGCAGGGAAATATTTAGCAGAGAAGTAATAAATCATATCCTGGGGACTACGCACACAACCAGGATCAAGAGAATTAAACCATATCTTAGCATCACCCTTTAATGAGAACGGAAATATTTTGAGTAAATAGAGGTAACGTGATCTCTCATTATTAGTGAATAGGGCAGCTATATCATTTAACTTAGTAAGATGTGCCACAACAGTTTCAGATTCATAGCCATAAAACGGATCAGATTCAACCAAAGTAATTATATTAGGATCAACAGAGAATTCATAATCTTTATCAGGAACACATATAGGTGAAGTAGCAAAAGCAGGATCGGGTTTCATTTTATCTCTAAGTGATTCTTTGTTCCATTTAATTAATAACCTCTTAAGCTCATATCCATCTCTGCAAGCTAAAATAGCTAAAGAAGCATCTTGATCAAATAAATAACCCTCAGGAATAAAAGGCGTATTTTCATCATCACTATCATCATCGTATTCAGATTCAATAATTTGTTTTTCTCTAGCCCTAGCAATTTGTTCTTCTAGAAAATCACTAAGTGGCACAGTAGTATCAGGCATAGAAGCAGTTTCATCATAAGTATCATGCATAGCAGAAGTGGCATCATCAATAACATGCGACATATCGGAACGAATAGCAGAAGCAGACGTAGGTGTCGCAAACTTACTCATAACAGAAGGTGAATCAAGTGTTGAGGGATAGATCTTGGTTTTTGGATCTCTCAAGTTCTTCATAGTGTCTGGCAGATATAAATCCCAAGTGACTCAAAGAATAGAGCTATGCTCCCCGGCAACGGCGCCAGAAATTTGTCTTGATAACCCACAAGTATAGGGGATCGCAACAGCTTTCGAGGGTAGAGTATTCAACCCAAATTTATTGATTCGACACAAGGGGAGCCAAAGAATATTCTCAAGTATTAGCAGCTGAGTTGTCAATTCAACCACACCTGGAAACTTAGTATCTGCAGCAAAGTGTTTAGTAGCAAAGTAATATGATAGTGGTGGTAGCGGCAACAAAAGTAAAGACAGCAAAAGTAATGTTTTTGGTATTTTGTAGTGATTGTAACAGTAGCAACGGAAAAGTAAATAAGCGTAAACTCGTATATGGAAAACTCGTAGGCACCGGATCAGTGATGGATAATTATGTCGGATGCGGTTCATCATGTAACAATCATAACATAGGGTGACATCGAACTAGCTCCAGTTCGTCAATGTAATGTAGGCATGTATTCCGTATATAGTCATACGTGCTTATGGAAAAGAACTTGCATGACATCTTTTGTCCTACCCTCCCGTGGCAGCGGGGTCCTATTGGGAACTAAGGGATATTAAGGCCTCCTTTTAATAGAGAACCGGAACAAAGCATTAGCACATAGTGAATACATGAACTTCTCAAACTATGGTCATCACCGGGAGTGGTCCCGATTATTGTCACTTCGGGGTTGCCGGATCATAACACATAGTAGGTGACTATAGACTTGCAAGATAGGATCTAGAACTCTCATATATTGATGAAAACATAATAGGTTCAGATCTGAAATCATGGCACTCGGGCCCTAGTGACAAGCATTAAGCATAGCAAAGTCATAGCAACATGAAGCTCAGAACATAATGGATACTAGGGATCAAACCCTAACAAAACTAACTCGATTACATGATAAATCTCATCCAACCCATCACCGTCCAGCAAGCCTACGATGAAATTACTCATGCACGGCGGTGAGCATCATGAAATTGGTGATGGAGGATGGTTGATGATGACGACGGCGATGAATCCCCCTCTCCGGAGCCCCGAACGGACTCCAGATCAGCCCTCCCGAGAGGTTTTAGGGCTTGGCGGCGGCTCCGTATCGTAAAACGCGATGATTTCTTCTCTCCGATTTTTTTCTCTCTCAAAGCAAATATATAGAGTTGGAGTTGGCGTCGGAGGGTCAACAGGGGGCCCACGAGGTAGGGGGGCGCGCCCTAGGGGGGCGCCCCCCACCCTTGTGGAAAGGGTGTGGGCCCCCTGGTCTTCATATTTGGCGAGGATTTTTTATTGTTTTTTCTAATACCTCCCGTGGAGTTTCAGGTCATTCCGAGAATATTTGTTTTCTGCACATAAAACAACATCATGGTAATTCTGCTCAAAACAGCGTCAGTCCGGGTTAGTTCCATTCAAATCATACAAGATAGAGTCCAAAACAAGGGCAAAAGTGTTTGGAAAAGCAGATACGACGGAGACGTATCCTGGGCCTCCTGGTGCCTCTCCGACTCCAACTCCAACTCTATATATTGTGTTTCGGGGAGAAAAAAATCAGAGAGAAGAATTCATCGCGTTTTACGATACCGAGCCGCCGCCAAGCCCTAAAACCTGTCGGGAGGGCTGATCTGGAGTCCGTTCGGGGCTCCGAGGGGGGCTCATGATGCTCACCGCCGTGCGTGAGTAATTCCATCGTAGGCTTGCTGGACGGTGATGGGTTGGATGGGATCTATCATGTAATTGAGTTAGTTTTGTTAGGGTTTGATCCCTAGTATCTGTTGGGGAACGTAGTAATTTCAAAAAAATTCCTACGCACACGCAAGATCATGGTGATGCATAGCAACGAAAGGGGAGAGTATTGTCCACGTACCCTCGTAGATCGAAAGCGGAAGCGTTAGCACAACACGGTTGATGTAGTCGTATGTCTTCACGATCCGACCGATCAAGTATCGAACGTACGACACCTCCGAGTTCAGCACACGTTCAGCCCGATGACGTCCCTCGAACTCCGATCTAGCCGAGTGTTGAGGGAGTGTTTCGTCAGCACGACGGCGTGGTGACGATGTTGATGTTCTACCGACGCAGGGCTTCGCCTAAGGACTGCTACAGTATTATCGAGGTGGACTTTGGTGGAGGGGGGCACCGCACACGGCTAAAAGATCAACTTGATCAATTGTTGTGTCTATGGGGTGCACCCTGCCCCCGTATATTAAGGAGCAAGGGGGGTGCGGCCGGCATGGGAGAGGGCGCTCCAGGAATAGGATTCGGGAATAGGATTCGGGAGGGGGAAAGAGGAGGGAGAGAAGGAAGGGGGGGGCGCCGCCCCCCTCTCCTTGTCCTATTCGGACTAGGGGGGAGGGGCGCGCGGCCCAGCCCTGGCTGCGTGTAACACCCTCGATGCGACTATATCTCTCACGTGTCGAGGCACGACTTAGAGGCATAATCGCATTGAAGGCATATGTCGCAAGTTAGGCAATCTTCACAACATCCCATGTAATATATAGATAATAAAAGGGGATAATACATAGTTGGCTTACACTCGCCACGTCAATCAAGGTACATAAATAACATTACATCATTCAAACACTCATGGCCCGACTACGGCGCCAAAATAAAAGATAACCGAACATGCGACACGGTCCTGATCGCCCCCAACAGGGCACCACTACTGATCATCAGGAAAGGAAACATAGTATCGTTGAGAGTCCTCGTCGAACTCCCACTTGAGCTCAAGCGCGTCACCTGGAGCGGAATCATCAGGGACTCAGCAATCTCGCACCCTCGCGATCAAGACTATTTAAGCTTATAGGTAAGGCAAGGTAAATATAAGTGAAGCTGCAGCAAGCGACTAGCATATATGGTGGCTATCCTGTTCACAAAAGAGAGCGAGAAGAGAAGGCAAAGCGCGAGTGAGAAACTAGAGGACAACCTGCACAAACATTACTCCAACACCGTATCCACTTCCCGGACTCCGCTGAGAAGAGGCCATCACGGTAACTCACACTGTTGATTCATTTTAATTAAGTTAAGGTGCAAGTTATCTACAACCGGACATTAACAAATTCCCATCTTCCCATAACCGCGGGCACGGCTTTCGAAAGTTCAAATCCCTGCAGGGGAGTCCCAACTTAGCCCATGACAAGCTCTCACGGTCAACGAAGGAATAGACCTCCTCCCGAGACATTCCGATCAGACTCGGTATCCCGGTTCTTCAAGAAAACTCCGACAATGGTAAAACAAGTCCAGCAACACCACCCGCTGTGCCGACAAATCCCGATAGGAGCTGCACATATCTCGTTCTCAGGGCACACCGGATAAGCTAAGCGTACGGGAGCCAACGTAACCCAAGTTGCCAAGGGACGGCCCCGCACGGTGCTCTAGGTTGGACCAACGCTCAGAGGAGCACTGGCCCGGGGGGGTTTAAAATAAGATGACCCTTGAGTCTGCGAAACCCAAGGGAAAAGGCTAGGTGGAAAATGGTAAAACCAAGGTTGGGCATTGCTGGAGGAGTTTTATTCAAGGCGGACTGTCAAGGGGTTCCCATTATAACCCAACCGCGTAAGGAACGCAAAATCCGGGAACATAACACCGATATGACGGAAACTAGGGCGGCAAGAGTGGAAAAAAACACTAGGCGAGAGGCCGAGCCTTCCATCCTTTACCAAGTATATAGATGCATTAAGATAACATGGCAATATAATGGTAACCCAACAAGTAAATAATGTTCCAACAAGGAACGGTCTCCAATCTTCATCTGCAACTAGCAACGCTATAAGAGGGGCTGAGCAAAGCGGTAACATAGCCAATCAACGGTTTGCTAGGACATGGCAGGTTAGAGGTTTTACATGGCAATTTGGGAGGCTTGAAAGCAAGTGTCAGGCATCGTAGCATGGCATAGCAAAAGAGCGAGCATCTAGCAAAGCAAAGATAGTAGTGATTTCGAGGGTATGATCATCTTGCCTGCAAAGTTGTCAGAGTTGACTGGATCCTCGAAAGCAAACTCAATGGGCTCCTCGTTAGCGAACTCGTCTCCCGGCTCTACCCATACAAGAAAAACAAGCAACAAGGACACAATCAACCACGTGCAAACTTAAACAACATGATGCAAAGATGGTATGTTATGCGGGATGCAATATGTGATGCATATGCAAGATTTGACAAGGAATGAATGAACCTTACCTCAACTTGGAAATCCAAGTGTGCCACTGGAAATATGAGATGAAATCGCTTGAAAACGATATAAAGAACGCCGGAATCGGAGTTACGGTTTGGAAATGACAAGCAATTCAAATATGACCACGTTCTGCGATTTACAGCAAGTAGTCATCTAAATGCAACAAGATGAACATGCTATAGCACCCAAACATGACAACAAAATACATGTCAGGGATGCATTCATGATGCTTAACAAAAGTCTAGCACTAAGCTACGGCCAATTAATCCATTAACAGGTTTAAACAAGCATGGAAAAAATGCATATGGTAAACAGATCTCAGACTTAGTGAAATTAACACTTGTCTGGAATTTCAGATCAGGTAGCACTCTTCGGAGCATGAAAACTATATGCTACAGGACCTGAACATGGCAAAATAAAGCATGGCATGGAGCTACTCAAAGAGCTTAACAGAAATCCCTTAGTGACCTTGAGCCAAAAGGGATCAGAAAATACAATTGCAAGCATGTGAACATGGCAAAAACATTAGTTCTCAGACATAGTGAAAACTGGAACATGCTGAAACAGATATCAAGTAGGCATGTTTACGAGCTCGATGCACTCACTACGGAGCAAGTCATGATAATCTAAGCATACACCCATCAATAATACACAAAATGCAAGCTAGACATGGCAAGAACAATAGCATAGCATGCACGGATCAACTACAACATCCTCGGCAAAATTGCTAACAAGTAGACAATCTGCCCAGATTCACGAAATAGCAAAAGTAGAGCTCGATTGACTCAAGCTAGGGTGCTCCATAATTACAAACAAAGACATGGATGGATAGAGCACTACAAGATTAACAAAACATCCTTACTGATCATCCTCAAAAGAGGCACGGATCACTAGGAAACAACATGAACATATGGCCAGATGAGATAAACAGCTCAAGGACTTGGTGGAAATGCTAAGTCCCTGAAATCAGCATTACCAAGTGCCTCACTTTGCAAGCTTGTGCTAGTCACCACACACATCACAAAAATACATGGGTTGCACCTCTGGAAAGATGGCAAAACCCTTAACAAAACATATGTAGAACTCATGGGCATATCATGCACACAATAATCATGGCAAAAATGACAAAAATCTACATGGAGCAGCAGATCTGACAATTATCTCAAGTAGCACTCTTCTAACGGCATTTCGGGCATCAATATGAACTCAAATGAAAATGATGCAATGGAATGAAATGATGTACTCTCTGAGACGAACATTTTGATATGCTATATGCCCAAAATGGAGTTACGGATGCAAAGATACGATGTGATGAACATGGCAATATGAACTAGGGTTTCGGGCAAAAAGTCAACCCTCGAGATTTTTGGATCCAGATCTGCATGGACTTCGAGGCGCTCGCCGGAAACACTGTTCGCCGGAGTTGGGGTCGCCGGGGAAGGAGAAGAAGCCCGGGGCGGAGCGAGGAGGCGCGGGCCGGAGTTGGTGGTGGCCGGAGCCTCGGGCGCGGTCGCCGGCGTGGCCTCGGGCGGCGCCGGCCGGTGAGGGGTGCGGCGTCCCGGCCGCCGGAGTTGGGGCGAGGGGCGGCGAGGTGGCCCGGCCGCCGGAGCTAACGAAGGGCGGCGAGGAGGTCCTGGCGCGGCGCGGACGAAGGAGGCAGGTGCGCCGACTCGGGCCCTCGGGGGCCGGCTGCGGGCCGAGCGGTCCTCGGCGGGAGTGGCGGCGGCGCTGACACGTGGCGGCACGGGGGTAGCTGGCGGTGGCGTGTCCGGTGCCGGAGGACAATGTCCGGCGCGCGGAGGATCAGATCTAGGGTTTTCGGGAGGAAGGAGAAGAAGATTTCGGAGGGGGTCTTTATATAGGCATAGAGGGAGCTAGGAGAGTCCAAATGAGGTGCGGTTTTCGGCCACGCGATCGTGATCGAATGCTCTAGAAGATGGAGAGGGTTTTGGTGAGTTTTGGGCTGCAACACACACGAGGCCTTTTCGGTCCCTCGGTTAATCGTTGGAGCATCAAACGAAGTCCAAATGGTACGAAACTTGGCAGGCGGTCTACTGGTAGTAAACCAAGGCCGCTTGGCAAGTCTCGGTCCAATCCGGAAATGTTTAATCCCCACACATGAAAGAAAGGTAGAAATGACCACCGGAGGAGAACGAAGCGTCGGAATGCAAAACGGACAACGGGGAAAATGCTCGAATGCATGAGATGAACACGTATGCAAATGCAATGCACATGATGACATGATATGAGATGCATGACAACGACAACAACACATGGAGACAAAAACCCGAACCCGAGAAAATAAAATAACTTAACCCCGGAAATGGCAAGAGTTGGAGTACATATTGGGAAAGTCATATCCGGGGTGTTACAGCACTCCACCACTACGAAAGGATCTCGTCCCGAGATCTAGGACTGAAAGAACGCCGGGTACTCAGAACGGAGGTGATCCTCGCGTTCCCAGGTAGCTTCACAGTCGGAATGGTGTGACCACTTGACTTTGAGGAATTTGATTGACTTGTTGCGAGTCTTGCGTTCAGTCTCTTCAAGAATAGCAACTGGGTGCTCACGATAAGAGAGATCTTCTTGGAGCTCAATGTCCTCGAAGTTGACGGTGCGGTCAGGAGTCTTGAAGCACTTTCGGAGCTGAGAGACATGGAACACGTCATGAACATTTGCAAAGTTTGAAGGAAGCTTGAGTTGATAGGCGAGATCGCCTCTCTTGCTAACAATCTTGAAAGGTCCCACGTATCTGGGGGCAAGCTTCCCTTTGATACCGAAGCGAGGAGTACCTTTCATAGGAGAGACGCGGAGGTAAACATGATCTCCGATCTCGAAAGCCAAATCACGGTGCTTACTGTCATAGTAGCTCTTCTGACGGG